>NC_047521.1:22963580-23263580 GCF_902827115.2 Pseudochaenichthys georgianus | reverse complement strand
ACACACACACACACACACACACACACACACACACACACACACACACACACACACACGGTCCTGTCTTACCTTAGAGAGGTGCAGCCTTGTTCAGGAGCTCCAACACCAGCTGTGTGTTTCTCTGAAGAACAAAAGCCACATCAGAGCCGCGTGTTTTCTCTCCTTGGAGCTGCTTTTCTCACATAACGGCAAGCATTGTGTTACATTAACATCTCCTTCTTTATATACACATACACCCTCGTGCCCTTTTCCCCCATTCCTGATCATTACGTGCCTTGTTAAACAAGCGCGCGGGCCGGGGGAAGAAGAGGCAAGTGACGGGGCATCAGGGGAAATTATAGGCAATTTCACATCTCCAGATTAGAATAATGGCTTGTGGAGTTGGACAGGCAGTAAGACCTTTCAAACAGGCCAATTATCACGCAGGCGGATTGAAGGGAAAGCGAAAAGGCTCCTGGTTTAATAGACAAGGCTGCGGGATAGGTGAAGGGTAATGATGAGGGCGGGTGTGATTGTATCAATGCAGCGGTCGGCGGGGTGATCAGATACGAGGTGTCTGATTTTAATTCCAGGATAGCAATAAGAGGGGAAATAGCTGGTAATTAAATCCCAGTTGCTTTGGATCGGCCAATGGCAGAGCAGGTCTCAGGGGTGATTATTGTTATTAACTCGAGTGATCCGACATCTTGGGTAATTGTGAGCAGCTCCCTTGTTAGAGAGGGTGAATGCATGATTTGGTTTCATCTGAAGGAAGGCTTGACTTAGTTTGAGGCATGATGGGGGGGGGGGGGGGGTGCAGTTTGGCAAGCAGAACGGCATGTTTGTGTGTATTTCAACAACATACTGACCTGATTTTGATGTTGTTGGAAAGGTGTAGCATGGTGCAAGGAAGAACCCACTGAAGTTTGGAGTGGATCTGAATCATGGTTTGGATACACAGATCATTTTTCACTCATGGAAGTCTTGGTTGAGGTCTTGGCTTCAGAGCGCCCTTCTTTTTGTTTATTATCTCAGCCATGGAGGAACTGTTTTCAGTTGGGTTTGTTTGCCTGTTTGTCAAGAGGATTTCAGACAAAACACTGGCCTGTAGCATGATCCCAGGTGAAACATACAAAGTTGGAGTATATCTGAGTCATGGTTTTGATACATGGATCATTTATCACTCATGGAACTGATTTCAGATTTCTGTAGCTTTGGTCAAGGTGACTGAACCCTAACTTTATCAGGATGAGTATCCGCACAGTGCGGCCATGGCCTCAGGTCAGCAAAGGTTCACGAGTCCACAGCTGTCAAGGATGCCATTCTCCCGTCATTTCATCCCAGTTTACATGGAAATGGAGAGAGTGAGTGATCCTAATGCAGCCGAGGCAGGGCCCGGGCTCGGACTAAGTGTTGGACAGCTGCTGCGAGTCTTTGTGTGGACGCATTTCAGCCCCCGACCTCCATCTCAACCCATATCGCTGCACCCCCAGAGACAAGTGCCGACACCACTCTGTTGACCGTTGCAGGGGAGAAGGACGAAGGGCCCGGGCCCCGGCTCTATTTAGGGAGCTGTGATGTTGTGCCACGCAGGATCGCATTCAAGTTCAACAGTTCAGCACCACCTCGATGGCTACTTACACTTGTTAATGTTCAGAGATGACATATATGGACACGCCTGACAAGCCCACACACACAAGTGCAGCCTGTAGCGAACACACGTTTGTCTTCGGCACAAATGTTTCCCCTGACAACCTCGGCTCATGGGCCACACACGCTGAGGGGCCCCCGAGGGGAGGTCACATGTACTCTTGATGAGATTTCATTGATATTAAAAGGCAATAGTACTCATGGTGCCTTTGTCAAATCAGCACAGTGCACTGAGATGGTGAGTGATGCTGTAGACAACTGGTGTTGAGTTCAGGGGAACAAAGTAAAGCAGGGACATTAGGGAATGGGAATTCTTTTCTGGTAAATGTTGAAAGAATGTGTGTGAGGTTTGGTAGAAAATGTGTACAGTGCTTTTTACAATAAATATGTCACAGATGTCAAAGGGACGCAGATATGCAATTAAATAAGAATATAAAATTATGAAGTTTAGTCTTCGTCCAAATGTATTAATCTTAAAATAAATTATGTATAAATAAAATATTATTTTATATCAATTAATATGGATTGTAGAGTGTTATAACTCTGATAACTGAACATCCTTAAAACGTGTTTTGGCTTGGTATTTTATTTCGTTTTTCAGTCATATGCTCATATGAAATAATTATACAAATAAAACGGCACAAGGCAGACTCAAGATTACAAAATATGTGCCTAAATTAATTATGTATACATTTAAATATATATCTTAATCATATATGATTTATTTCATGATGTAAGTCTACAAAAAATATGCAAATTCATTTAATTTTGACAAATATATCCCGAACTTTATTGGACCAAGATTTGATAATCATTCGAGTAGTAGGACTTTATCCATAATGTTTATTCCTTAAAAAGTCAACCCACAAATATCCTATTTGGGGGAAATAAAACGCAAGTCACACTCTAAACGTTGATGGCTTTATATGTGGATCTAACTCCACATTTTAATTGCTCTTATTGCAGTGACACAGTAACACCTCCAGTCACGAGCACATACCTTTGTAGTTACTAAAAGCAGTAGAAAAGGTCGGCCTATAAACCGCGGGCACATTTTCTCTCGGTGCGTAATGGCGCCTTGGTGGTCCATGTGGATAAGATCGCCATAAGCGGTTTTCTCCATCATGTAACTGTTAGTGCCGCATATTTAATAATGCAGACTTTGTGCGGTTATTGTCTACCGTCATTACGGTTGTGAAAACACGGAAAGGGAGGTTGTGATTTGTTTTAAAGAGACTGTGACTGTCTCATTATAGTTGTCCTGTTTATTCAACACCTCTCACTTCATTAATATCAGTGTATTCCCAAGGTGTCTCGTGTAATCTAATTAGGCGGTTTATCACCCTGGAGCACCTTTTGTTTAACCCTC
Organism: Pseudochaenichthys georgianus; assembly: GCF_902827115.2. Lineage (NCBI taxonomy): Eukaryota > Metazoa > Chordata > Actinopteri > Perciformes > Channichthyidae > Pseudochaenichthys > Pseudochaenichthys georgianus. Next base: position 23,260,582 of record NC_047521.1, on the reverse strand, counting down.
TTCTTTTCAATGTTATTGTTTTTTAAACACTTTAAATATTGTAAACAAAATACGTCATGACATGAACGACCCTTGGCCCTGACCCCAATTGTATTTAAAAAAGAAACCTTCACTTTTTATGACTCTGCTTTGCCAAATCCAACAACATGAGACCTACTGTCTGAGGTGAAGCACTCAGAAAATGAAAGAGGGTTGTGGTGTCGATATTTGGCAGCGTTTCTATCCATCCTGCTGTGTGCGTGAGTGTGAGCGAGATCCCCTTCGGCAACCGTCTTGCTTATCCCCCGCCTTTACCCCCCCCCCCCCCCCTCTCTCTCTCTCTCTCTCTCTCTCTCTCTCTCTCTCTGTGATCTGGCAGCAGAATAGCAATAAAACAGAGTGACTCCAACATGTCTGCTGGTGTGTCGCCTCCTACTGCAGCGCTTTGCACGCAGCTCTCATGCTGCAACAATTGCAGAATAAAATATATGTATACAACATATACAGTAATAATAATCGCTTTTTTTTTCATGCAAGTGTTTGGTTTTTAGCATTAATTCTGTAAAACAACTTAAATTAATTATCGTTAAATCAGGATAAATCTTAATTAACGGCATTTATACAACATATTTAAACACTGCCACTATAATCTCCTGCCTATAAAATTGAACAAACATGTTATTTGTTCATCTGCATTATAATTAAATAGTTATTATACACGTTGTAAAAGTTTGTAAGTGTTTTTGATAATAAGCAACATTCTGAATAAACCCTTATTTTATTGCAAGCATCTTTTAAACTAAGTAATTCAAAGTTATAGATATACATATTCTTAAATATTTAAAATATATAAAAAGGAGAAATTACTTCACATTTTCTTGGCTGTCTTTGCATTGTTTAGAATAACTCGACATTTGATTATCTGTCCTGAATCTTTAAATCATCTGTTTATAAAGGGGCTCGACACACACCGTGCAATTAACATCTTTATTCAATTGACAAGAAGGCAACACGTGGACTAATTACATGAGCATGAGAATGGAGGCACCACAGTGCAGTCGTTCCGTTTCAAACAAATATCGTCATAGTGGTTTCTGCATATAAACACATATTTACAACCTTCGACGTTTTGTACAAATCCATATAAATATGACCTGAGTTCTCTTTGTACGCGCTCTTTACAAACACACATGACTTGAACGCAGCATGGATCACCTGCACGGTTTTGACAATATTCGCTTTGTGGTTATGCTAATTATTTAAAAAAATGCATATTCATTTATAAAAGGAGTGAAAGAAAATACAACAGAAGCGATAAATAATTTAATAATTAAAAAAACCACGCCAGATGTCCGTTAAATATGCTGCCACAAGTGATCAGAAATCCCTTATGTGCTTTGTGAATGTAAACCCAGTTCTGAAACATTTTTGATCATCCAAAAACAGTTTCTCTTCAGGCCTGCTCCCGGTCCAGTTCGCTCTGCAGAGTCTTTAGGAGAGAGTGCGGAGATAAATGTGCTCCTGAGTCTTTGTTAGTAAACGGCCCCCACGCTTTGCTGCGGGACGGGGTGGTGCACGGTGCCCGGATGTTGTAGGTGGGATCCCTGCTGGTACCAGTGGTTGTTATAATCCTCCAGGTATGGCGGAGACGAGCTGTGCGTCGGCGGCTGGACCTGAGGTCTGCTGATCGGGGTGCTCTGGGGGGTGCTGTTGTCCCACACTGCGGGGGACTGAGGGGAGTTACAGGCCATTGAGTCGCTGGCGTCGGGACTGTGGTCCAGGGGAACCTCGCCGTTCTTGTACAGCTTCTTGAACTTGGATCTCCTGTTCTGGAACCAGATCTTGACCTGGGAAAGTAAGAGGGGGAACATTAATTATAATGCAGCTGAACATTTAAATGAAAAAGGGGTTTAAAATGCAGGTGTACGCGGGGTAAAATAGAACAATAATTTGGTCAGACGTTCGATCCCAGCCCCTTCAGTTAACATGTCAAAATGTCATTGGGTAAAATAACTAACCCCGATTTACTACCAGGCATTTAGTATACGGTATTGAAGTGTACAATGTTGTGTAAAATAAGTATAATCATAGGTTTTTAAAATATATGGGAGCCTACCATGCATTTAAATAATAGTTTTGCAAAGAAAATTCAGATTTGAAGAAGATTTGATTGTTTGTATCCATAAAGTATTAAGCTCTGTATTCTGTGCGTAATTACGCAGCGATGGATAATTAGAGAACAAATTGGCCATATTTGGGAAGCCCTAACTCGCATGTATAACGAGTATTGATGAATTAGAAAAATATCAGGTGTTTCTGCTTACCTGAGTCTGAGTGAGGCCGAGCTGTGCCGCCAGCTCCGCGCGCTCGGGCAGCGCGAGGTACTGCGCCTTCTGGAAGCGCCTCTGCAGAGCCGCGAGCTGGTAGCTGGAGTAGATCGTCCTCGGCTTGCGGATCTTTTTCGGTTTTCCATTCACCATGCGGACCTCGGGCTCTGGCTCTTCTTTTACTAGAAATTACAGAAGAATATGTTGATTAAATAAACCATCAAAACAGACATAAAGTGTAAAACTCTAAGCATAACAAAATAAAAGCAAAACCATAACGGCAAAAATGTTTACAAGATATTTTTTTGAAATATTGTGTCAAAATGATATATGTATGGCAATTTATAAGTGCCACAGAACAACAATCCAAACTTAAATCAGACAAGATAATTGTATTATGATAAATTTCAATTTGTCAAGCCAATACAACTGAAGGAGTGAATATAATTAGCTTTATTCAAACCATCATTGTTTTATTGCAGTGATGTTATTGGGTGGCTTATTCACAGGCACATATTAACATAAGCTTGACTAAACAAATGTTAGTTTTGTACCTGCAAAAGATAATAAATTAAGGATATGTGGCAAGTGAACATGTCATGGGCCGTGAGATGTAGAATTGATGGGGACATGAAAGGCAAAGAAAATGTTGACTTGAGGCAGAACTGCATTTTTAATATTTCTACTTTACTATACATATTTTTCAGAACTAAAGGGACATTTTTAATTGATAATAGATTTTTCAACACTGCATTTTTTTTCCCAGTGTTGTTTCAGAGGCCTTCAGGGCTCTTTAATGATGACACCACGCACTTTGGAGGCAGACACCATCTCATTAAAACAGATAAAGCATGTCTCAATATTTACCTGAGCAGGGAGGTGATGCCTGCAGGTGATCTCTGTTGTAATGTCCGAACTGTCTGTAGCTGTTTGTGTAGGGGTATTCAGATTTGGTCGCGTACGCTCCAGCAGCTCCCATTCCGTTCAGGTTAAACTGATGGTGGTAAGAGTTCATTTGCTGTCCGTACGCTTGGCTCTGATAGTATTCGTGGTGGCTGGGCGCCGTCTGTCCGCTGTAGTAGCCCATGTCCGTCACCGAAGACTCGGGGAGAGTAGGAGAGTCCTTGGAGCTCGGGTGGCAGCTCATAGATCCGGGTAGATCGGTCAAAATACTCGCAATCTTCTTCTCATACGTCTGTCCGGCGCTCATGTTGAAAGTAGCCCCTCCAGCCCCTTTCAAACGAAAGTCCACTCGGGGATTTGTGTGTGTGCGTAAAGCAAGAAAAAAACAACGCAATAAAGAATTGGCTTTAGAGAGCTGATAGTCCAGTGAAACCTTCCCTGCTGAAGTAACTTAGTTGTGGCATCGCTCCTCTGCTGTGACACAGAGTTATAGAGAGCTGAGCTGGAAGCTGCCTTCCCATTGGCCCCACTACACCCCCCCCCCCACCCCCCCTTTCTCTTCTCTTGTGCTCCAGGCGAATTCGTGGTAAAACCAAGCCTTCAGCCAAGAGCGCCCATGCACGCATACCTCTGAGTTTTTTTCTCCTCTTTACATTTGCATTTACCTGTTCACTAGTTGAGCATGTTAGGCCTTCAGGGACTGTCTGTGAGAAACGCAACATGTCCATTAGTTCTCACAATCATGCTACAGGCTGGCAACACATTAGCCTCTCTAAAGCCTTAATCCCGCAGCCAGACCGTCTCCTTAATGTTTTATGCAATGTTTTCTTAACAGTGCCGAGAGATCACACTTTATTCAGCCCATTGAAAATCTGCCAGCCAGACTCCCACAAACTCGTATTGTCATTCAAAGGAGTTGGCGGACAGTGAACTGTACGTGAAAGAGATGGGAGAGATAGGTAAAGGAGTCGCTCATCTCACGGAGCCCTCGGGTGAATTCCTCCGCACTGTCCGTGTTGTGTGTGAAAATGCAAATTCAGAAATACACTGTTAGAACATGACACTGCACCTCTGAACAGCACGCGATATTGAAGGTTAAATCGTTGCACTATTGAGTTTCATGTTGTTGATGTCTTAGGATTTGTTTAGCTTGGGAAAAAAAGGTTAAGCTTGTAATTAAAACAGTGTTTAACTTTTTTTCTCCTGCAGTGTATTTGCTATCAACTGAACACACGGTGCACAGCGCCCCCTGCTGTATGCTTTCACAAATATAACTTTTGTTCTGTCTGCAAAATCAGAAATCCTTTATTTGTCTCACAGCAGGGAAATGTACAAGGCAGATCAAAGGAAAACATATATTAAAAAAATTGGGTGGACTAACATTAGAGGCATAACCCGTTTAAATATAAAAACAAGTACACATCCATGTTAAAACATTAGCAACATTATAAAAGTAGGTGAACATATAAAGGTATTAAAACAAGAGTCAGTAACATCTAGAGAAATTATGTGTGTATTGCACATGACAGATAAATGCAGCTTCACACACATTGATCTACAATCTGTGTGTTGCTGGCTACTGCCTCCCCTCAATATTACGTTTTTAAATTACATTTATGAGAGTAATGATAATTAACTTAAATAGCACACTTTAAAATTAGTGCTGTCAAAATTATCGCGTTAATGGCGGTAATTAATTTTTGAATGAATTGCGTTAAAATATTTAACGCATTTAACGCATGTGCAGAATGGCCCGCCCCATACGTGCCACCAATGGCAGCGCCAGGGTATGGCTGGGGTAGGCTACACCCATACCAAGAAATGGCTTAGCCCCACCATGAAAAATGATGTTAAAGTAAGCAAAATAAAGTCTGCCAACTCGCGCGGAGTAAATTGCACAGACAGCAGTTAGTAAGATTGATTTCAGCAGCCACGGTTTTGAAAACTTTTGTCACGTAGTGATCGTCTTCTCAATAGAACATCTTTGATAACGGCGTGGTGTTGTTGCAGGAAGTCCCGACGCAGAATACTTTTGCTGTAGTTCAGGGCAGAGCCATATAATAGTAATAATATGGCTCTGGTACAGGGGTGCACATAACTGGTACACAGGTTATGTGCGTAATCTGAAATGCGCACCGTCACTTGTGTCACAAAGTGCATTTGCGTACCGACGTACTTGTGAAGCTTTTCCAGAAGGCGGTTAGATCACCGGACGACAGAGTCGGTCTCCGTGTGCACAGACAGGGCTGCTGTTAACGTCGGTCTGTACAAGGGAACTGTGCCAACACTACGCCAACCGGCTGCGGAGAGAGACTCCCCCCATCACTGGAGAACTGCGCTAAAACAGCTGATCACAACGTTCACACTCTGTGGTCACGAAGTACTCCACTAGCCCCCCCCCCCCCTGTCGACTTTCCTGAAGTACTCCCCCGTTGGTAGTGAATTAAGACCCCACGGTTTGATGATTGATAGGTGTGTGGGCTGTCTTTCATTTTGACATGCAGAAAAATGTTATAATAAACATAGATACTGTATGTTAAATGGATATATCCACCTTCTTTCATTTATCTTTCCATTCCCAACAATATACATAAATAAATGGCACATTTTGGACATAGTTCGAATGGTGATTAATCATGATTAATTAATTTTTAAGCTGTGATTAATCTGATTAAAAAATTGTAATCGTTTGACAGCCCTATTTAAAATATATCATCATGAATCATGCCTCTCTCCTGTAGCCCCTCATGTCTGATGAACTGCTGCCCTCTTTTGGTACGTTTCTGTAGTGCTGGCATGAAGAGATAAACTAAGGAACAGTTCTCCCAAACCAAATGGAAGAATGAATAACAAATGAGCCACTTGTCTTTAAAGGAACTATAGCCACCAGATGATTGGACAACCTATTATGCCAACATCTGTATTTATAGAACCAATAAAAGGAAAAGAAAAATATTTTTCTAAGGTTTTAACATATTACCTACATTAATATACATATTTGTTAATTACATTTCATTCGAGATGTTTTGTATTAAACTGTACTGTTGTCTGCATCTCTTGTATTGTTAGTATTCAGTATTATAAGCTTCCCCACATCTGTTGAGTCACGTGATATCTGAAGATGGTGTAGTTCCCTCTGTGGCCTTTAGAGGCCGCCAATTTACAAAGTTGTAAATATATCAACACATAACCTGGACTTTAGGCGAGTTAGCCCTTTCCTGACCTTTCTGTTTTATCAGATGAAAAATACATTTCATTTTAAAGTTTGAAAGGCTAATCCATAAAGACCAAGAGAACTTCTAGCATTTAAATGCTTTTTGAGCCATTTGTTGTGGAGTTGGCACTTGTAGATTCCTACAGGAATTAGTCTTACAATCAACCACACATTACGGCTCAAGTAAACCATTTATTAAATGTTACATGTTATTCCAACCAGCTTTTTAACATGTTCATCCATAAAAGTGTTTTTTTCTAAAACTATTTTTGACAAATGCCTGAAGCCCGAACAACATATGTAAGCATGTCTGTGTATGTCTCAAGTCGTTCTTTTTTTTGCAGGCACTGCAAAACAGCAATGGAAGAATGGTGAAGTGAGTTGATAAATAAATGAGCTAAAACAACACACACTCAAAAATGTAAACTTGTTTATTCACGTAATTGTAAACTGTTGTGAAAGATTGGAGTACTTCATCCACTTCTGTAAACATGTGTATTAGAACACAAACATGTAATATATCAAAGTACTTGTACATGTTAAAACTAAATCTAGAAAGTCACAAAATAAACCAAAGTAACTTCAGTCCAGTCCTAATGAGTAGAGTGCTTTTTTATTGAGAAATGGTCATGATGTTGTAGTATCATAAAACCTCCACTAGATGGCGCATATGTCTTAGATTTCATGTGGTGGTGTCACTATTAAAAGACAGAAGCACACACACCCTGCCAATATAGAACCAAATGTGTGATTCTGTTTAAAACATTTAGAAAAGTAAACTAAATGTGAAGTTATATAACTTGTAAGTAAGTCATTAAAATACTAACCCTATTTTAACAGGTCAACTGTATCCTATTACATTTAAAAAGTAAACTCCCCATCACTGGTAGTTTTTAATAATGTAATAGTCTCCCCTTATAGACTTCCCCTCTTTTGTCGACAGATCAACTCTAAAATAGGCTAAATATAAGACTAGGAATTATAGTTGCAGTTTTTGCCGTCAAGTTAAACCCCTTAAAAGCATGAAATTGCAGAGACTATTTCCCTACTCTGCTAACTTGCTGTTTGTATATGATCCGCAGATATCTTCCCGACACCAGACAGTGAAATAATCCTCAATTGCAACCTGTTAGCATTAACCTGTAAACTCAGTGTTTTATAGTCTAGTGTAGTTGCTCCTTTGCAATGTATAAATATGTGTACACAAATCATTTGTATCCGTCAGAGAGTAATGCCAATCTATCCTGCACAGTCAGATGAGCTTTACAGATCTCAGTGAGCCAACCAATCACACGCTCACAACACGGTAACATGAGACAGCTTCAGGGTTTTGTACTTTTCAAATCAGCAGAACTAAGTAGAACAGCTGGCTCGGGTCCAACACAGGACAAAAGACTCCGACCTTGCCCAGAGAAACCCAGGCAATTACCGGCTAACCAGGGTTTGGTCTGATCGCTGTTGAGGGAAAAATCTACCTTTTGTACTGTACATTACAAATGAAGCATTTCCCCCCTCCGAGAAGTAATTGTATTCCCATTTATTAACTTCTCAAATCTTCCTGAGAGTCATCAGTGTGATTAAGGGAGCCTCTTTAGTCCCAAAAGAGCAACAGTAATGGTAGTGACCCTCAGACAGTCGAGCAGTTTTCTCCGGACCTTGATAGGATGAACGTGGTTGTAGTTATCAAAAGGTTTTCATTTCAAGTACAAGACGTACCTCTCTCTGTAGTTGTCCTTGCAGCTCTTCTTTTGTTCTCACAATTTTGAGATGCCGACTTCAGCATTCCAGTTTGTATTGGTTTCCCCTCAGACTGCACGCAGTGTTATGAAGGCCTCGAGACAAATGTTGAATGCTTTGTTTTCTGAGGTATGGAAACCATGAAGGAGGTCAGAGCAAATATATCTGGCGATCCATTTTCTAACTCTGGTCTATATAGTTGTTAATCTCCTGCGATTTCAGAACAGGTGAATTAAAAGGTTTGGAAATAAATCATGATTCCCTAAACAGCAGATTAGAGCTGAATATAATTACATTTCTAGCTGGAAGAAGGTCATGTCAAAAAACGATCACATATTTGTATGTATCTTGGGGGATGGAATAGGAGGGGGGAGACACATACTCTGAAGCAGTTGTTGAGTTTAGAGCAAGTCCCGAAAAGGTCTGTAAAGTCCAGTAAGAAAGAGGGCGATTACCATATGCTAGTGCAGTGGTTCTCAAACTTTTTCTGTCAGGCCCCCCCTTAGGAGAAAAAAAAAAGTCGGACCCCCAACACAAATAGTCAGGCTCAGTGGCGGCGCCAGAGATTTCTTTTGGGGGTGCTGTGGGGTAGCTTGACGTTTCATAGAGGGTGCTCAAACATTTAGGGTTTCCCATTAATGTACCGGTCGCCACAGTGGAATTTTCTACTGCAACAATCCCCACGCACATATACACAGTGTTCCCGCGACTGTTACAATGAAGGCTCGATAATCAGCTCACGGCATATAGGTGTAAGCAGGGGTCAAGTGCTATTTTTATAGGTGGTGTATGGACCTCACATAGGGGGGTCCGGGGGCAAGCTCCCCCGGGACGATTTATTTTTAAATGTTGAAGTTAAAAGCATCAATCTGGTGCACTTTGTGAGCAACATAAGAGATCTAGGGATACATCTCTCAACACCCATTTGAAACAGAACTGTAAACAGATTTACTTTTTCTTTATGGATATTTAACAAATCACCTTTTTATTTTTTTAATTATGATTTAAAAAATAAATAATTTATAACCATTTTTCCTCCTGGTCTCTCGCACCCCCCTGGCATGCCACTGCCACTTTTGGCCAAATATAGTATTACAACAACAAACAATGACAAAAAAATTACCTTCACAAATGAAGAAGTTATAGGATCAGACCATATACAGCCACTACTTATTAGCACTGTAAGGACTTCTGTAGAAACAATGTGTGCTTTTAAACCCTACCACTCAATCCCAATCAGTGAAGTATTGTGCACAAAGTTCAACAATCATACACACCTACACTGCAGAGGATGTTTAGACTTTAATTATGAGTGGGATAGTACAAAAACAAAGTCTGCTCGTGCTTCCTACACCCCCGCAAACCATCAACGCAATTTAATTTCCCTTTGAAAAGTTGAAGGCGGCAGCGTGGAGCTCCTTGAGATAATGAAGCGCCGGCGGCTAGTTTGTGCTGATCGGATTGAGCGGTCGGGTCAGGACACTCATGAGTGGGAGAACTGGAAGTATATTAACTGCTGACTCTCTCCTTTCTTTCTCAGTCCTGATTAGAGATAATAAAAGAAACGGCCATGAGTCAAGGACGTTGAACCATCTGCGTATGAATGTCCAGACGGAGAAAATCACCTGATGCTTATCCTCTTTATGGGTAAACTCTTGTCAGTTTTTCCTCCAAATGTTTGCAGATATCTATTCAATACAAGACCTGCAGAATGCATTATCCTAACACTGACTTGACATGTACAAGTATAATAGCACAGTCAAACCCATCGGAAAACTACAGTAATTGGTTTCCAGTGAAACAGCTCAGCGCTCCCATCCCTCGAACTAAAAATACTCCACTCGATCTGGGATTTCTCTGGAACAAATGATCGTTACAGCCTCCCAGCGGTGATGTAACTTGGCTCGGCTACATTTAACCTGTGTGTGTGTGTGTGTGTGTGTGTGTGTGTGTGTGTGTGTGTGTGTGTGTGTGTGTGTGTGTGTGTGTGTGTGTGTGTGTGTGTGTGTGTGTGTGTGTGTGTGTGTGTGTGTGTGTGTGTGTGTGTGTGTGTGTGTGTGTGTGTGTGTGTGTGTGTGTGTGTGTGTGTGTGTGTGTGTGTGTGTGTGTGTGTGTGTGTGTGTGTGTGTGTGTGTGTGTGTGTGTGTGTGTGTGTGTGTGTGGTTCCCTAAAAGAGCCCAGGTATACGGCCTTCGTAATGTGTTCCCAAGGGTCCCCAGCTGCCAAAGGAGGCAAAAAGCTAATAGAAGACACATGTGTCCAGATGTTAAAGGTCATGCCCTTTCCTCGAACATACACACACACATGCACAAACACAAATCCAAAACACCTTCTGAAGCTAAATGCCTCCCTGCAGGGCTGCTTCCACCCACTCTGGCTCTCCTGTGAGCTGAACGCAGCACTGCTATTGGCCATCCGCTGCTTTAATGGAGCAGTAATGACTCTTGTGTCTCTGCAGTCACGCTCAGTTAGCGCACTTCCTTAAACTAGCAACCTGTTACTGTATCATTGTGCATTTGTGTCATGACAACATGATCATGATGTCCTATGTACCAGGGTCAAATGTTCCCCAGCTCAACACTGAGACCTTTTAAAGATATTATGTTCACATCAAAGTGTCCCAATTTGTGGAAATCACCCACCTAATCCATCGCCTAGCATACATTTGTTATACTTGAAACCTGTGTCCTAACATTTTAAGCAAACATTAAAAAAGCTTTATTGACTTTCCACGTATGAACGCAACGGCTAAATGGCATTTGAAACATACATTTGTTATGCAGTACAAATATTTAATTTGGTAAATATATATAAAAAAAATACCCTATAGGAATTACCGCCATGCACACTAACGAGCAGAGAAGTGTAGCTACAAGTGACGTATAAATGGTTGAAATCACTGTAAATGTTAATTGTTAAAATGCTAAAAATTATGGATGACAGTTGAAAAAGTTAGCTCAAAGTGAAAAAGCTAAGCGTATGCTAATGGTAAATCAATTGATACTTAAATCATCAAATCACATCAGAAATGGATATTTTTAAACTGTGTCCTAATTGAAGTTATTGTACGACCTCCCACTGTGGCCACAAACTCTAACAAGTGTTCAGTCTGTATGTTTGAAAGCAGGATGTAAACAAACCCCCCCCCCCCCCCCCCTGCAGGGAGACAACAGGCCTTTCCCCCGCTCCGCATTCCATGTCAATCAGCTTTTGCAACAGTGCACTGCGCTAATTGAGAGGTCCGGTCCAACACGGCCGTGAGCAGAGCCAGACACAGCGAGGGGAACAATGGCCGCCTAACAGCCCATAACTGGGAGTGTGTGTCTGCTCTTTTACAAACAAAGAAAGACAACAGCTGATGCATCCCTTGTTAAAAGTTCCCTTCTTGTATGTCCCTTTGAGTAAATCGGAGTTGTAAGACATATTTTCCTCCCTTGATCTGACTCTATTTCAGCTGCCATGCATGCTCCTCACTCGGATCTACTTTTTCCCCCTCAGCTGGCACAAACACCAGCCGCTGTGCACACAGGCATCCGCACAAGTGTCCCGTCCTGGCAACCCCTGCCTCATCCACAAGAATGCATCTATTCTCCGGCTCCACTTGGCCCAGAGTGGATGAGTGAGAGCAGCCTGTAGAAACAGCTGTGCAGGGTAGTGATCAAAAGGAGGGGGACTTGTTTGATTACGGCCTCTTTGTTCAACCTCCACTCAAACTTACGTATTCACTGAGGCCGCTCTCTGAGTGGGCTGCCGGCCAGGGGAATGCTCCAGGCTTATACACTTAATGGAGTGAGAATATATTTGTGTCTGTTTCAATGTTAAAGCCAGCTGCTGCAGGAACATTCCCAAACATCTTTTCCCAATGGCAATACAATTTGCAAATGTCTCACAAGACTCTAAGTCCCTGTTGTCCCACGGTTTATCTTGACCCTTCACCCTTTTGTGACAATCTCTTTTTCGCTGGTGCTTAGTGAATATGTAGCCTTGGTTACAGCTACTCTCTCCTTGAATCTTCTGGGATGGGATGCCCTCTCCCAGGATTCTCACAGGAAGCCGCTCCACCCTGATCCAAGCATGTTTGTTTTGGCTCAGACTGAAACGCATTGAGGACTAGATTAAACTGCTGCCTTCTATCTGCTGATTATCTCCTCTAAATCTGCAGGCAGGATGACACCCGTTTTCATCTCCCAGTGTTTCAAGCAAAGTTTAAGCTCCACTTTGCTTTCTTTTAAGGCTACGGCAATTTAGCCTCATTAAAATGTTGTCAGGAGGGTCATAGTTGAGAGAAGTGTTTGATACACTTTATCAAAGAGTAGGATTAAGTGTACACTATAGAAAGCTGACTGGAAAAAGCCTGTTCAAGATCGCTGTATGAAGAGGCTTTTTTGGTTGTATTTATTTTACCGTGCCACTTTTTCATACTTCATGTAAAAGATAAACTGCCACCGGAGGCACACATCTGAATGAGAAAGCAACCCCTTTGTGTAAACAAAACTTAAATTCCCAGAATTCAAACTCAAATACCTTTTACTGGAAATATTTTGTAACTTGGAAAATCACAGAAGAGTCTTGTGTAAGACATCCACCTAGTTATTTGGTGGGCTTGTTAACACAGCGTAGAAAGCCGTAATTTATCTAGGCATGCCTGAGCACGGCAGATTTTGGGAGTTCCCGTTCTGCCCCCTTTTCCTCCTCAGCTTACACAGAAAGACTCCACCATGCTTTCTCATCTGCACCTCTTAAACTTCTAGTCATAAAGCCCTTAAATCAAAGGTGGCAAAGTGAGTCAGTCAGGTTGTTAAGTCAGGTTGAAACAAAGTGCGTCTTCAGCCACTCTCATACATCTGACCATGAGTACGTTTCCTTTTAAATATGTGGCCCCTGGACGTGAAGGCCCCTCCCTCCAACCTCCTCTGCCTTGTCTACAGTTGTTGGTTCTGGATCTGTTGTCCTCGGGGAAGTGATGATGACATGAAGTGTAGTCCAGGAAACAAGGTAATTCCCCAGCCACTGCCCGGCCCTGAGCAGTCATTTCCAGCCAGGATTACTTGCACCCAAAGGGGTACTGCTGCAGTTCCTTTGAGGAGAACGTGGACAGATTGTAGAGTAGCTGTTTCAATAAAAAAAAAAACTCATATTGAGTCATATGAGAACAACAGTTCACCAGATGTTGAGATTTCATGAAGAGTATAGGAAAGCCAACAGAAATGTACACAGTTAGCTAAATGAATTAGTGGTTAACATACTTACTGCCTGAAACGCCTCCATTGGACTCCTTTGTTTACTTATGTAACATAGTGACATCACTTTGTAACACTTCTATTGGCTTGTACGAATGCATTGTACTTGAGAGGCTAAAGGGCGGGACATTTCTAAGCGGTTGACCAATCACAACAGAGCCGGCCAGCTAACCAATCAGAGCAGACTGGGCTCTGGTTTCAGACAGAGGGTGAAAAGAGGTGCTGCAGTATGAGAAAAATAAAGATCTTTTTGAATATTAAAGCACGGAGACATGTCACAGGAGAGGCAACAAAAAATAGACACGAGATAGATTTACAGTTGAAATAGCTAAAGTTAGCTTAAAGTAATGGATAAACAGCTAAAATAGTTACGGTAAATTAATGGAGTGATGGGGAAAGGTTAGTTGGAACAGTTAATAGATAAAAATAGTCAAATAGTAAAAAAAAAATCTAAGATTAAACATTATGCCAACATTTGACAGTATAGAAAGCCCCATGTATCATTGGGTCGTTTAAGTTTGAGTTGTCTTGATAAGGATGTTGAAATTGGATATAGAGGCAAACATTTCTCCTTAAATAGCCTAAAAGATAATTGGTGAAAAAGCTACTGAATAGTAGTTGTTGAAATATATTAAATTCAGTAAATACAGTTGGTATATTATTAAAAGGAGATATTGTTCAGTCATTTACAGAAAAACTGTTGATGCCATGAAAGCATGGATTGTGTATGCTTACGAGCATCTTAGCTGCCTTTGAGCACTTCTCCATCTTTACAGCGGTGGGCTCAGGTGCTGTATTCGAAGGCTGCCACCCACAGTGTTGCAGTGTGAGGGACAGCCCCCCCTCGACCGGCCCCTCTGTGTTTGCCTTACTGCCGAGTCCCTGCCAGCTAATGAATGGACATTTAATGATCTGAGAGGGCCATTCAATTGAGTGGAAAATGTGCAGGTCCGTGGAGTACAGCTCCACTTGTCGTAGGAAACAAAGGGCTCGGCTTTGCATTCACACAGCGAGTGGATTCACACGCTGGCTCGAGAGGAGGCTGAACACACACGCTGCATGCAAGACACAACAAGGAAGAAAGCTGCTACTTTTCAAAGGCATTTCATAAGTGTTTCTAATGTGATTTATTGTACAGCAAACAGATTACAAATTGACCGTCTCCTACTTTTCATCAGAAAACACAGGCTTTTTTAAATGTACAATTTCATTGCTTTATTAACCTTACAGCAGTTTCACCACAAATCCAAACCATCTGGGAACCTCACAACAAACAAAAGGACGTGGATCACAGGTTTGCCTTTTTTAAAAAACAACACACATGTCTTCGATATAAATCCATCCTTTTATGTTCATTTTCAAGACATGCCGAGTCATAAACAAAATGGCCCCATGTGGTTACAGATCCACAGCCGATCAAAAGGCGACAGGAAAAGAAATCCTCGTAGTATTTACAGGAGGTCTGAGGGATGAACAGCGACGTTTGCATGGGGTCAGTGTCTATACGCTGCGGAGACAGGAAGCAGGCTTTATAAGGAGCATTGTAAATCATAGCAACTCACTTTACCACAGGAGGGAGGACGAGAGATGTGGGAGTGAGCTCGCGTCGTGTTTGCTGGTCAGATTTACTGCAGTTACCCTCCAGATTGTGTCATTATTCAATGGTCTGTCCACCATATTACATTAGGGCCTGGTCCCAGCGCATGCATCAGATTTACTGCCCTATATATTCACCTATTATCCAGGGTGAAGAATAGCAAGGCTGTTAATAAGTGGATTAAGTTCAAGTAGATTGGAATATTATTATCCAGTTTGTCAAATGGGACTTTCAGGGACAATTGTAAGGCGATATTCTCCGTCCTTTCATGCTATTCCGTCTCTGGAGATAAGTGTGCCGTGTTAAAGTGCGTCCACGTGTGTTTTCTCTGCCGTCGAACCGTAAAGATAATGGAACACTTTTCTGAAAGAGGGGATTGTTTAGGTCCCAGAGACAGATAACTCCTCCTTTGGTAAACATAGCAGAGAAGTGATAGTGCAGACTTCACAGGCTCGTTGAGTATCACGTTCTGAGTTAATGTGTCCCATGGGAGGAGGGGTAAATCTGGACTAAGGTGAAATTCTCTCCTGACCTTTTGGAGCACATGCGACAGCGAGTAACTAGTGTGGTCTGAGGGGAAAGCCCACTCTTGTTATGATTGAGTTCTGTCTAAAGGTCATGCCGGTGTGATTCTCCAGAGAGATAGCTCACTCGCCCTCTCCCTGAAAGACCTTCTCTGTAAAGCCGATGAATAATAGACGTAAAGTTTAAGGCATTTCTGTGCAGCTTATTCCTTTTCCATCTTTCAGACTGAGAGCTCCAAGATTATCGGTCCTTTGGGCTCCGAGCCAGATCAAACCCAGCCTCCCCTCAAACATTTCTTTCTGTACCTATGACTCCTCCGCACAGAATTGTTCATTTTGAACAAAAGTGTCTCCAAGGGCAGTGATAGGAATGCTCTGCGCGGTGACTCCCTTTCTAATGATTAAACATGAATCAGAGTGCACCATTGTACAGCAAGTGTTTTTATTTTCACTTTTAATAAATCATCAACTTTATATCTCGCATTCCCACCTTCCCCCCCCCCCCCCGGTTGAGAACCACTGGTATAGAAGATGTATTACATATACTTTACTATCTGTATGGTAAACCACAGCCAGCAGCCAGTTGGCCTAGTTTAGCATAAAGAAACAAAGGGTAGCCTGGTTGTCTAGATGGTGGCGATAATTTAGCTGAAAGCAGTCTCAACAACAAAAGATAAGAATAAGTAGAACTTAAACCAAAAACCAGACCTTTGTCTCCATTTCCTATCCTCTATTTTGCAACATGGACTAAGTCTGAACTGGGTGCACAAAATGATCCAATCCTGTCTGTTCTCCAGTTATGTAGCCACTGCATCATGATGTTGGGTTACTTTTCTTAAGCAATGCTTTAAACTGTTAGTGTTTCTGTGCCCGCCAATCCCCATTGGGCCCTAGCACCGCAGCCAAAAGGACTATCCACATTGAAATGAATGGGAAGACTGGCGTTTTACCCGCAATGGCCAAGGAATAGTCCGGCACATAACGCCTCATAAAATCTATTATGTTAGTTTGTGAGGTTAACAGGTACTTATGTGTTTTCTTACCTTAGACAGAGCCAGGTTTCCAGTATTTATGCTAACCAAGGCAACGTCTACATGGGTCTCACACGTCCATCTAACTCTCGGCGAGAAAGCAAATAAGCTTATTCCCAATGTCAAACTATTTCTTTAACAGAAATAAAGACAGACTGGTGGGTTCATTGTTATGGTGGGACAACATGGGTTTGTGTGACAGCTGTTTTGTTTCCATAACACAGCGACTATGCCCCGCTGTCTCCCATCGCTCTGTCTGCCTGAAAGCTAAGCTGAAAAACAGGTGCCAGTGGACAGTGGGAGAGGGTTCGAGCCACGCCTCTCTCCTCAGGCTATACATTCCTACACTTAGCACGAACTGGAGAGCGGAGGAACAGCGAGACCATGTGTCGGTCACAAACCCCTGCTGCATTTCCTTCCTGCCACACATTCACCAAACATTCAAAGAACACGCACATGTGGATGATGACAAGCAGCCCCCGCACTCAAATGAACAAATGTGAACATAGTCACACATCAGTGAATGAAGATTTAACAGGGACCTGGAGAAGTCATAAAACACAATGTTCACACACAGACATTGGATCAAGAGGTATCATGTAACATCAGACCAGTTGTCCCATAATAGATATAATATATATATATCCCTTCTCATCAAGTTGAATTCCAAGATTTGTTTAAAACATGCGTTTGTAACTCATGAAATACAAGAACTTGATACAATGTGGTATTTTGAATAATGATTGAAATAACACATTTTTGTTTTAGCATGTATCACCCTTTCATACTAAAACTGAGTGTTAGATAAGCTGGCGTCAGTTATGGTGTGGACATTTGGTAGCAAAGATATGGTGTATACGAGTGTCCCTTCACTTTGGACAGTCTTGTATTTATACAATACTCAAAGCCTCTTCTTTCCGTAGAACCAGAGGCTGAGAACTGACTGATTATTCATGCAAAAGCTGGGTTTAAGAAACAAAATGACATATTATTAGATTTTGCTCATGTATCATTTATAGTTTCCTCTAAAATTAGATTTGATTTGTGCCAGAGTTACATTTACAGCATAAAAATGTGGATTTCTTTGTGTTTTGTCTCCTAAAGTTCACCTAATGTTCTGCATTTTAGTAGGAGCAGCCAGTTAATGAATGTTAACACTCGTATCAACAGTGGGACAGAAAGCTTACACTGTTATATTATTTGTGTAGCTGTGCACATGTGTGGCAAACATCAGCATAAATGTGTATTTGTTTCTTTTGTAAATGACTGGTTGAATGGACAGGGGCGAGATGATCATGTTCTGTTCCTGTGAAAGGTCATCTGAGTCCAGTTAAAGTCCTGGCTGGACTTTAAACAGAGCGCACTGTCTTCTCCTGCAGACGCTACAACATACTGGCTTCATAGCAACTCCCTTCTCCATGGCAACGGCCGTCTCTGTCGTCGCCGTGCAGCGAGGACTCAGGGTGAGAGCGTGTTGTGTTTCATATTCAACCAATGTCCTGCTCGGTGTGTTATGTTCGCCCGTAATGTGGATTAATATTCATGGGAATTCAACACGAAGTTGACATTTAGTTATTTTGAGACAATTCTTTGCATTTTTATGTTCAGAAGGCTGTTTCTGTAATTCTCTGTCTGGTCTCTGCAGTCTATTCCAAGCCTGTTTTTAGAGGGAACCTATGATGCTTTTGGGGGTTTTCCATTTCCTGCCGTGTGTTATAGGTTGTTGTGCATGTTACTGGTCTGAAAGGCTTAAACACACTCTCTCCACACTTGTTTACTTCCATGATATAGGCTAGTGACATAACTAAGTAACACTTGTGATTCTATTGGCTGGCGCTTAGTTGCACGTGAGTTCCACTGCAGCGGGTAGCCCCCGTTTAAGCGTCCTT
This sequence comes from Pseudochaenichthys georgianus, assembly GCF_902827115.2. NCBI lineage: Eukaryota > Metazoa > Chordata > Actinopteri > Perciformes > Channichthyidae > Pseudochaenichthys > Pseudochaenichthys georgianus. Next base: position 23,242,141 of record NC_047521.1, on the reverse strand, counting down.
AATCGTCCTCAAGCGGCCAGGCCAGTTTTTGGTGGCCTTTCCATATAGCGTAGCACCGGCTAGCGGGTACTTTTTCCCTCTTTTTCCAGCCCCATAAAATCGTGGTTCTATCAGGTCAAGGCTGAACTAGTGACGTCAACACTCTCGACTGCTGATTGGTCAGAGAGAATCGTCACAAGATCGCGTGCGAGATCATCCCTAGCGTCGCATATATATTTAGAAGCAAGCTACACCAGGTCCTAAACTGTAATGGAAATGCGCCACGGCCTCGGACGGCCAGCGAGGCAGGCCTGAGCGAGGACGCTTAGGAACGCTTAAACGGGACTACCCCGCTGCAGTGGAAATGTACCATAAGTTGACCGATCCCAACAGAGCCGGCCAGCTAACCAATCAGAGCAGACTCTTTTCTGGTTTCAGACAGAGGGTGAAAAGAGGTGCTGCAGCACAGGCAGTGTGAGGACAATAAAGAGCTTTCTGAACATTAAAGCATGGAGACATGTCCCAGTAGAGGACGAAAATACAAATATGAACCTGACAATGAGCACAATAAGGCCCCTTTAAGGACTTTACACAATGCCTATTGAGTCGATACAGAGATAAGACTAATGGGACCATTATGGAGCATACTGATGCATTTACAGTCCATTTCTTTTATCACACATTCACATCAGGAGCTCCACATAGCATCGCACTCCCCCCCCGTCCCATCAGCCCTCAGCGCCGATTCAAAGGACGCCTTGAGAGGACTCTGTGGAGCCATTCGGGGTATACGTCAAAAGCACAAAGCAGCAGTAAAGTTGAGCGGGAAGATGTTATAAGTATGTAAGCTTAACCTCCTCAATTAGGTGGACATTATGAGGCAGAAAAAAAAACATAGGAAGAGGGAATAAGTAGGGAATTCCTTTTTTCTGGGAGGGTTTGGAAGGGGGGGGGGAAACAGGAAACTAGCAGATAAATTGCAAATTACATTCCATGTGTGCTGTGTGGGTTCAGCCTGTCGAGCAGAGGACTCTGGGGGCAGCAGCAGCAGCAACTGCATTGGGTTCTTTGTCCTCACCGTTCACAGAGGCCGGTGTAGGCTTACATCTGGGTCTGGGGAATACAAATGTCAAGGCAGGACGTTTGTTCCCTCTACTGTAACACAGAAGGGACTGAACGTGAGCTGTTGTGTGAGAAAGGTATCAGCTTTCAGTAGATTTTGAGTTTTAAATTGTGGACAGTCTACCGCCAATAGGGACTAACAATTGGCTGCAGACCTTAAACAACAGTGTGGTTGTTTCCTGCCTGTAAAGAAGGGCGCAGTTTGTCAGTATCAGCTGTCGCTTCTCCAGAGTGACACTTTTCACATGTCAAAGGGGGCCCAGAGGGGTGACATATCAGGTGCTCTCCAGTCCCAAGGAATGTATCACAGAGAGTAAAACAACCAGAAGTCAGATTTCTTGTACGTTGTTGTTTGCTTTAAATTCCTCTCTGCTAATATCTCTCTCAGGATGTTTGCGGGGTGTCGAGTCAGAGTGGTGAAGCTGTGTCTGGACCGCATGGATCTGCTCTGCGTCAGCGTGTTCCAGGTGGATGACCTGATAAGGCAACCACAGGATGTTGACACTGTATACACTGGCATGTTGTGCGCTCACCTTTGGGCTGGGAAAGGTGTGTTACCTGCTAGATGAAATGCAGAACAACTCCACAAAGTTTAAGCCTGGATTAAGTCTAAACTCATGTTTAACTGTAAAGGCCAGGGATTCTAAAAGTCACAGACGCTGATGTGACCACCATAGATATTGAGATTACAATCTGTAGAATACACTTCAACCTGTATGTGTGTTTCCTCTTTTGCTATCTACATACTTCTTGCTTCCTGGTATCAAAGAAGAAGTTGCATGCGTCTTAGAAGTGGGTTAGTTTTAGGGGGACACTGAAGCGCTGAAGGGTTTTAATGTATGTGTTCCCTTTATAAGATAAGATACTTTATTGATCCCAATTTGGGAAATAGTTTTTGTTGCAGCAGCAGACGGTTGATATTGAATCTTTGATCATTGAACATGTACAGTATACTTCTTGTTTTCTGTTAGCCAAAGGGAAGTTGCATGTGGTTTAGAAGTGACATTATATTGTCAGGGTGACACATCATTGGAAATGTCAATATAAATGCATATGTGAAAGACGACATGTCTCCCTTTCTCTTTGCATCGATGATATTAAATCTTTGATCATTGAACTTATCTATCGATCCAGATTGATGTAGTGTTACGCACAAAGGACATTCATGTGAACACCTAAACGGAATGTATTTAGAGTAAGGTTGTACACTTACTTACATCTTTTATCGAAATTGCAATATTCAAATCGCAAAAAGCTTATTTGTTAAAGGCTAAATATGTGTTAGAATTCAATTCAAAATGTTAGAAATAATGAGAATTAACATTAAAAAATGAGCAACCCCTCCAATATCATGAGGGGTATTCAGTCATATAATTGCAATTCGTTTTTTAAACCAATGTGTGCAGCCCACACCTCTTAACTCAGTCCGTGCTTCTTGTTGCACACGGGACGTTTTTTGCACTGGAATGTGTGCAGCGAACTTCATTCCCCGTGGAGCATTATTTCACCCGGTAACAGGGGAGAGATTACCTCTGGGTGAGAGAAACTCATGCAGCGAGAGGAGCTGCAGAGTGGGAGCTCGGCTCATCAATTAGAGGAGGTCAGCGGTGCCAGATGTAAGCCCGGAGTCAGCCAATAAAGCAGCCACGATGAAGGATCGCACATTGCTGTGAAGACACAAGCAAACAGGGAGGAGAGGGAGCTACAGCTGGTCTCTCAACACCAGGGGGTTCCTGAGAGAGTCGGACCAAAACAGGGGTGGGGGGGGGGGGGGAAGTCATGCTGGAGGAGAGGATGCTTTAAAGAACTCTGGCCTGTTCTGTGAACTCTCTAAGGGGATTAACGATTTAATGAATTGCTCATTGGAAGCCATGCGTCCGGGCGATAGGCAGTGGAGCGAGGCAGGGGGTGGCCGTCACAAGAGGGCTCATGTGAGGCCGTCTATTAGGGGGTTCTGACAGGAGGCCTGACTTTTATAACATAGTCCCTCCTTCACATTATATCCTGCACTAAGCACTCAATGGCTAACATGATTTATGTGTGTTTTCAAGTTTCAAATCAAATCAAGTTTTATTTATATAGCACATTTTTTTAAAACGATTTTTGGTCGAGCCAAAGTGCTGTACAGTAAGGACACTTTACAGCAAATATAACGGCACAGTTTGTGCAGAATATCAGTATGAGAAAACGACACCCTCTGTCCTTAGACCCTCACATCGTACAAGGAAAAACTTCCGGAGAGAACCCACAGTTTAAAGGGAACATGGGAGAAACCTCAGGGAGAGCAACAGAGGAGGGATCCCTCTCCCAGGACGGACAGACGTGCAATAGATGCCGTGTGTAGGAGATAATACATTTTACAGGTACCTACGTAACAGATTGTGCTATTTTTTGCAGGTGATAAGTTCAAAAGGTCAACTGACTTTATTTTTAGAAATGGGGATGACTTGAATACTTATGTTCATGTTCAACTAGTGGCTGTCTTTTCTGACTATAGGCTTCAATTGCTCTTTCTTCTTAAAAAGTGCGGACAAAGTAAAACAGACAATATGTTTATTTTCCTTTTTGAGAGCATTTTCTCTTACTTACAAGAAAATCTCCAATGTGCATTTTGAACTAATCCCCAGTCTTTTCTGGGGGGGGGGCACAATAATAAGCACATGCCATTGTTGAGTAGAATGTTATTCAATGAAGAAAGTTTAGTTGAATTCTAATGCATGTACCCTAATCGTTTTTGTTTTATAATGAAGGTATTGATGGAGGTATTAATGCAGCGATTGACTGTTTGTAAAAGGCAAGAATGAAACCCTAAGTTACATATTGCACAGACATTTTCAATAAGTTGTGAAAAGTCTCCAATGGCTGTTTTGTTTTAAAACGTGCTGTTGTATGAAGTTTACAAGCACAACAGGTGGAAAGCAAAAGATGTGTGTGAAAGAGAAACTGAGACAGGATGCGGGTGGGGAAGATGAGAGACAGATTTCCCCCTGCTAACCACACTGTGTGAATGAAGGGAGTGCACTTGTTTCTTCTGGGTGTGGAGGGCAGAGAAGAAGGAAGGGAGAGCAGGGGAGGGCAGCAGAGAGGCAGAGGGAGGCAGACACCGACACCTCAGCACTCACACAGAGGAGGGGGGGGCAGCAGCAGCCGGCTCTCGATGGGCAGGTCTCTGTGTGAAGCAGTCTACCTGTTGCAGCTCATTGCGGGAGACGTGTCGGACTCACGCTGATCGTGGATCTGCGGGGAACCCAGTGCACTTACGCGGCATGAAAAGCGCCACCATGTCCCCCACACTGTTCCTCTGCGCGGTGTTGGCTGTGTACCAAGGGACAAGAACCTGCAGTGGATTTAACATAGATGAGCGGTTTCCCGTGATCAAAGAGGGGAAAACCAAAGGCAGCTTTTTTGGATTCTCAGTCGCTCTGCACGAACAGCAGGGAGTCCCCAACAAGTACCTGTAAGTAATCCGCTGTGCATGTCTAACAACACTTCTTTCTCCTTTTTAAGGTTATAATACGCAGGCTACGCACCTGCTTTAGACCAGGTGGCGTAAGGAAAAAGAGCCATTTTATTCACTGCCTCAGAGAAGCTCATTGCGCCTACTTACTGCGCAAAACCCCCCGATGAAGGTTTGGAGTATATTGCGGTATAATACCTGTGACCCGACACACTTCTTGTACAATCATATACTTCCCTTTTTACTAGACAATAAAGTAGTTCCTCTCGAGCAAACCACCTGTTGAAAAGCAGCGATGCGTTTTTTTATTTATTTGTATCTGCATAGTGAATTGACGATATATAATATTATCTTTCTTAAAGTATAAGATTCATATGACTGTTCAGTTTGACTGTGCGGAAGTTTGGCTACTACCTTGTTCAGTACAAAATGTGTGTGAAACAGGAAATCTGAGGTGTACAAATATAGGCTCAATGTAAGTGTATTTTATTAACACACACATTCTCTATTTAATATGCTTTTCTGGCTGTCAATATAAAACCTTGAAACATACAATTATTGTAAGGTTCATTCTCCAACTTTGACTCAAATATGTTAGAAAAAGCATAATTGAATAATATAGAAATGTCATGATTCCTGTGATTTGAGAGGAACTTGCATTGTAGTTTCATGTAAAACTCTAAAACACAAACCCACAACTCTTCTGGGGCTTGCCTTTTCTGTGGAGTTCAAGACAGAATCTGAAGTGTATTTTAAGGTCACAGCATGTGGGAAATGAGGTTAATTGTTTTTTTAAAGCAGTTTCAGAGGGTTCAGGGTTCTTTGGTGTATGCATTTTGGAAAGCACAGAAAGCCTTTCCATAGCCCGCTCTACTTTCTTTCCACCTATCCTGAGGCTACATACAGCAGAGAAACAAGTTGGTTTGTGTTGCACAATAAAGGTGTTCATTGGCCTGTAACACGTATGGGTGCTTATCACCGAGACATGAACGCTCATGAGGAGCTCACAGTATTGGGGGGGATTTACATGAAAGAACATGCTTTTTGTTTTAGGAAGAGCTGATGTTCGAGGAAAAGAATGTGTGTTCCTGTGTGTAGCTTCCCTGATGAAGGCTCCTCAAACTGTATCATTGTTTAGTGTAGGATTTCCCTCTGCTAATTACAGTGCCCCCCCTTCCGCATCCATGATCACACGGCGTGTCCATAACTCGCTGTTATCTGTGTCCTCGTTCTGCTTTGAAGGCTAATGCAGGAAGAAAATAGCGTCTACGACCCACTTCCTGTGTGTTGTCACCAGGGAAGGGAGTCTGAATGTGAGGTTTATCGGCCTGAATCTCCGCAGAAATGTCCCCCAGTTTATAGAATGGATACTAGTGTCTAGCTGATATTTGATCAATGTGCCATCTTGGCCCCCTTTCCCCAGTGGGGTGGTCTCGCTATCCACAGACTGCAACCCAAGAAGGGGACCACATGGTTGGTAAAGAGGCTGGAGGCCTTTGGGGACAAGGAGACTGTTAAAAGTCTCATCAGTCCACTGCTAGCTAAGAGGTTAATTCATGCTCAGTTGATTGTAGCTTTTAATTTAGGAATTACAGATTATTGCCAGGAGTAAATTCTGAACACATGCCTTTAGATGTTTGATGTCTCTTTGTGGTAAATATGAATCTTCGGTCACTCAACAACTGGAAACAACAGGAACAGCTAGTTAGCGCCTCTTTCCAACGCAAACATCCTCACCAAAACAAACTACTGCAAGCAACATATCCACTCCATCCACGGCCCATATTTAGATTTGACATAACGAGGCGACCTCTCATTGACATCCATGCAGGAGGCCACGGTGTTGTATCCCGAAACCAAAATCCCATATTGACAACACAACTACGTTAGTACGTAAATGCACGTAACTATGTTAGTATGTTACACTTAGTTATACTGATCTTTTGCTAAACCTAGCCCAGTTTTCTTAATCTCAGAAATAATAAGACAGTTTCCCTTCAGGTAGAACTATGCTAGCTGTTTTGAGCTAAGCTACCCCAGACAGCTGTTGGGCGGTCGCTTAATATTTAGCATTTAGACATGAGACTGGTATCAATCATATTTTCTATTAGTCTCTGCAAGAAATTAAATATGTGTAAATCCCAAAAGGTTGAAAAAGTACTTACATTTCAGGAATAGTAAAGCAAAAAATAACACTTAGCTGCTAGATGTGCTTGTCTGGTGTGTTGTGGTGCCTTAAGTTAACAGTGCAGTTTATTTCTGAAGTGAGACAGGAACATATTACAAAGAAAATGTGACAACCCCATTCTTGATGTGACTGTAACCTGTGATTCAGATGGAGTGTCAACCTTCCTGCAACTTAAATGTCACTTTCACTTTTGAATTTCTCAAGAAAGATGGTTGAAGTATATTCATGTTTGACCATGTTACTGCGTCTCCTTTTCAAACAGACTATCTGTGGAGCCACCACTGTGAATAAAGACTTCCAGACGTAGTTGTGTACTCTGTGATTCTGTAAAGACACAACACAACTTGCTGATGGTGAGTCCCATGTTTGACTTGGGCTGGTGTTACAGTGCTGTCTGTTGTCTGGCTTTATTGTGGCCCTAGATCTGTCTCACCGCACCCCAGCGCTGTTTGTTAGATGTTTCCTCATTATCGCAGCTAGAGTGACTATTTGAAAAATGCAGGAACTCTGCGTATAAACCAGTCGTAACTTGTACAAAGTGGCCGTTCTTTGCGCATGCATGAGTCAAACAGAGTCCCCTACTGGGGTTTTTCTACTCCCACTGCTGCAATAAAGGGAGTGCAATAACGTTGTTCTTAACTTCTTAAGATGGGGCTATTATCTAATTAGTCTGAATCTAGCGGTGCATTTTGTCGCAGCTGAAGCAATTAAAAAAACATTTTTGAATTCAGAGGGGACCAATTTGTCGGCCAACATTGCTTTTTCTTGGGGAATGGCTCCACCTGAATTATCTCAAAGCTACCTGAGGCCAATTTGTACGGGGCATTCACTTCCCCACTCCCCCTTCTCTTTGAAACATCCATTAAGGTCTCTGAGAGATTTTCCTGAGAGGGCTGTTTTTGTTCTCCCTGGTAGCAGGGAGGAGGGACCGGGCAGTCAGCTGGCCACCTATTGGCTCTTCCAGTCCCCTGACCCCATGGTATGCTAGGAATGTATTACCCTGCTCTGCACAGTCACAACCTGCCAGGTTTTCAGGTTGAGACAAGACAGGAGTGAGTATGGGGACTATTTGGGAACACACACACAAATCACTCCGTTTCTCCCTCTTCCGACAAAGATCCCTTAATTGTATGGGTGGGAACCTCGGTGAAGAATTTAATTCCTCTGACTGATGAATGTTTAATCAGAGTTGAAGTGCTTTTGCTTTTTCAGCTCATCCCTGTCTGACTGCAGTGGCCCCAGGCTATGAAAGTCAGCCTTTTAATTTGACGGGGCTTTTCCCTGCGAGGTACAGATTAAACAGGGAGTGCTCAAAGACACACAGTATGACTTTTGGTTTGAACATGCACAAAAACATACAAATCACTTCAGCTTTGTTGATAAAACGCCTGATTTCTCGATCACATTTCTGTTTTGCAAAGTTGATTTGATGCAAAAAGTAGTATTAAAAAAGCAAAGAAGCTGCATAAGCATCCTCTATTATAATTGTGTAGGGCTGCACATAAGGATACATTTTTATTATTAATTAACCTGCGCTTATTTTCTAGATTAATCATTCTACAAAATGTAAAAAATGTCTGTCCCAGTTTCTAAACGTCTTTACATTTCTTGTTTAGTCAGTCCTAAACCCAAACATATCGTTTATAAGTTATTTTTGCATGAAAATGTACTTTTTCTAATCAATTGTTTATCAACATTTTTATCTGAGCTCATGTTCACTTGATTTCCAATGGCAACCTGTTGTGTTTGAGCAAGTACAGTATATCATATATGGAGAAACACACTAAGTGTAGTACTCGGAGGGTATCTTTTTGCACAGAGTATCACTTACACTGAAGGCCCAATGTGTTAAAGACATGCTGTAGCAAAGAGTGTAAATGGTGCAGGTGAGTATATCTGATTTGGCCGTGATCCAACATTCCCCCTCGTAGTAAAGCGTGGTCTTTGTTTGAAACATTTCCAAATAACAGTCCTGTGTTGTCCGTTAGACCCCGATACATGCATTACATTATCGGCACTACGACGTTGTCCCTGTGAAAAAGGGGTTATAGCATCTGAAATAATCTGTGCTATTACATAGAGACACGTAATTAAAAAATGTTTCCTTAAATGTACGGTTGCTATCTTGAGTTTGTAATTAACATGGTACTGCTTTCACTATATCCATGCGAGCTAAATAAACTGCTGTTACATTAACACAAAAACCATTTAACATCCTTTCAAACAGTAAATATTTTATCAGACTACTGGTATACATGAACAACTGCAGTAAATATACAAAGAATAGACACTGAACATGTATTGTGTGTGTCAGATGTGATCCATGGTGTTTGATCTGATCCGGATGGTTCCTAATTCCTTTTCTTTATGGCGGCAATTTTTGAGCGGGAACACCATGGGAGTTACAAAGTTGACTAAATCATCCAAAACTCAATGAAAGTGGTGATCAGCAATTTTATATGTTCAAATGTCTACTGTGAAGGATGTCATGAAGCCTTAATGCAATCGAATCTAAAACAAAAAGTTATGATTGATGAAAGTAGTAAATCGGTCAAATTTGACCCGAAGACAACAGGAGGGTTAATTAGTAAAAAACATTTATTGAAGACTTGTCATATTTTCAGCTACAGTGATACACTGTAGTAGTTTGCTAGAAAAAAGTGAGGAACCCTTCGGGATAAGACCTTCTTAAAAGTTGTTCCATGGCTTATTAAACATCAATAAATCTATAAGTTACCACTTGTTAGGCCAATATGAAGATTGTCTCATTTTAAAGTCGTACCTTATGATAAAAACCGAGAGAACCTGAAATGTAGAGTGTTGTGTGGAAGTTAAACGTGTTTGAAGTGCTTTCTAATTAGAGCCACTGCTGTACCAGACCTCTCCAAAGTTAAGTGCAAGTGTGTCCATAGTGACCGGCCCTAATCTTGTCGGTATTTATTGCCTGTATCCAATCAGTTGGTAATGGCGTGGGCTGCATTATGTTTAGCAGCAGAATGAATGACGGCTTCTAATAACATGTTGAAATGGATCCCAGCGGGACTTCGGGCCTCCCGCTAATCTTCACAGAGCAGATTCTCTATGGTGGTGCTTTCATTAGAAATACCTGCAGTGAAGACTGTTTCTATCTGAACTGAACTGTAAGAGAACCCCCTGCTCCGCCCCTGCTCCCCCCCTGCTCCGCCCCTGCTCCGCCCCTGCTCCCCCCCTGCTTGTACAAATGCCCTCAAACAGCATGAAGAAGAAGCTGGCCCTCCACACCCCGGGCTAATGGGGGCGACCTGCAGCTAGAACAACTATATGTTTCAAACCTTTCCCTCTTTGGTGACATGCTCCACCTTTGAAGGGAAGGGATCCTGAAGTATAGGTTTACACTTGGTTTGTGTGGAAGTTAGTGAATGGGGTAACTCGATATCTGTCCTTAACAATAAGGCTGCAACTAATGATTATTTTATTATCGATTGATCTCTCATATTTGTTCTCGATTAATCCTTTGGTTCATAAAATGTCCAATCAGTCCCCTCTAGACAAACAGTGATACATTTCCTGCTGCAAATATAACAATTGTGTTTTAAGTATAAAAGTAGCCGAACAGACCGGCCATTACAGGACCATTTCTATCATTTAATTATGAGATATAAATAAGCATGTTTTCCAGTAGTGATATTTAATCCTTCATTCCATTTTGCTTGGAAGGACTCTAAGGAAATCCTAAAGGCTCCAAGAAACACAAATAAGAAAAGTTACAATACAGCCATTTTGCATTTAGAGCTGCAACAAAGGATTATTTGTCTGATTATTATCTAGATTTATTGCTAAATCATTTAGTGTATAAAATGTCACAAAATAGTTTGCCATGCCAGTTTCTTAAAGTGCAAAGTGGTGTCTTTAAATACCCAAACAATGTTCAATTTAGTATAATATAAAACAAAGGAGAGCAGGATATCTCCATGTTTAATGAAAACAGCATTTTCTACAATTATTGCATTAAAAAAATACTTTTAACGATTAATCATTTATCAACAAATATGGGGATTATTTTTCTGTTTACTAAGGGTTGCCGTCCCACTTAACCATACTACATGTATGAAAACACATATTATAAAAGGCTTTCTATAATAAAGTGTATAAGACATTTAAAACATGTGATTAAACACATGATTAATAAAGGCAGTATGTGCTGCGTGTTGTGGATGCTTTTCAAGCCTCAGCAGGTGAGAGCAGATGTTTCATGCACACACCTGCACTGCGCTTGTTTAAGATGAGTAATATCTGAGTGAAGACTTGACTCCTTTCAGGCACGCTAACCGTGTTTCTGTCTGCCCCATTACAGCTGTGACGTAGTCCACCTTTAAACCCCCCACTATCCCCTCCCCCTTTACATACAGCTGGGGTCAAAATGTTAATGGGAATGTTGTCACTGATCGTCTCTGGTGAATACGGCTATGGCTGCATGATGTGCGGTCACTCAGAAACATGTGTCCAGGCTCAGTCCAGCTGTGTATCCATGTTTCCATGCATGTATTTCTCAGATGTGTGTTAATCGTGTGTATCATTGTTGTGTTGTCAGTAGGGACTCCAGACTGTGGGTGGGCACAGTTAGCAGACCAACCTACTACAGACATAAACCAAAATAACATTGTGCTCGTCAGACAGGGTTTTACTCGTCGCTAATGAAAAGTGAGTTAGTTTATTACCAGGGGATGACCTGCCATGTTTAATTTGTCACACTGGCTCTAAATGAGTTTGCTCTCGTGTTACTGTTCGACCAATGGCAGATGGTGGTCTTCAAACAGGATGTGTGTCCAGCTGAGATTAGACTCCTGTGTTTGTGTTGTGAGGACTACAGATGCATTTATTCAACAGTATTCAATTGTTCTACTGCTCGTTTGATTAATGCATTACACTGTTGTTCATATTATTTCCCCTTGTGACTCAATTCATATATCACATTGAAACCAGGTTTTCACTTCCTCTCTTTCTAATTCAAATGCATATTTTGCTTTTTTGTATAAAACATCCAACCTACGGGTGAGATGTGAGTATCAGAGATTGACAGAGATAGAAAGGGCTAACGCTTTGAATCCGGTGACATTGAGCTCAGAGAAGCATGAAAAGCAAACACGTTCAGGCTTTCGGAAACAAAAAGCAGAAGGGGATGAATCAGTATTCTGACTAGGTGACGCAGGTTCGGTGGAGTTACAGTTTAACACAACTGCCGGTGTGCTCATGGTTTACTAGGTGTGCCAACGGTTATTCATCACTGACTTTACTTCTACATGTTTGGTTAATCATTTACAACCATTGGCGGCTGTACTGAAAGATTGGTCTTAATATAAGACACTGTTAAAACAAGAATAGAAAACCTTTTTATGGTCAAATCTGGTTGTTGGGATTGAATAAATACTGTAGATATATTTTACTTGTACGGTTAAAGGATATATGTTTGGTTTGTAGAGTACCATATTCAACCATATATACACGTTTTTACCATATAACAAATGCTCTTCTGCCACATACTGTAATGGACAAGAAAATACATTCCCTATTTGACTGTATTTCAAAATGATAGATCATTTTGTGATATTGTTTATAAGCGTTCAGTATTTGGGGTTGTTGTTCGGGTCGGGTGATAGATCCATGTCAATGTTAACTATGTATTTTATTTATATGTATCATGTAGTCATTCACACATTTCTGGTGTCCAAGCTTGTCTTTCTGAGCATGCTATAGTTTTAAAAAGAATCTGTAAAACTAGTTAACAAACGTTGTGATTAACACATAGACTTTATCAATATTAGAACATCTTAAAGGAAAAACTGAAGAAAAGTGAAAGTCCTGAGACCCACCGGTGTGCTGCCACTTTTCATTTAGCAGCAGGTTGAGAGGACACACACACACACACACACACACACACACACACACACACACACACACACACACACACACACACACACACACACACACACACACACACACACACACACACACACACACACACACACTCAATATGTTGACACGGTGTGCTTCCTGTGAGTAGTCTGATAGCAATGTTCGTGCTCACTCTAACCGATTGCCCTGTGAGATTGTTTCCGGAAAGTACAAAGAACGGGGTTCATCTTAGTGCTATTGTAACAGAGTGAAACCAATCAAACACACACACACACACACACACACACGCACGCACACACACACACACACACACACACACACACACACACACACACACACACACACACACACACACACACACACACACACACACACACACACACACACACACACACACACACACTCACATGTACCACCCAGTAATTGTGGCCCACACTGTAACACACCATGTCTATCATATCAACCCTCCTCTCGTCTTTCACTGAAGTCATTGCATCACAACAAGAGTACAGTATAAAGAATATCTCCGCCCCGGTCTGCTCCTGCTTAATTCAATCTGCAAATTGAGTCGCTCCATTCAGTATTATCTCCATTTATTGCTCAGTGGCTCTAAGTGGCAATGTTTTTTGGTGGAATCGATATGAGTTGCGTGTACTGCAGTATCTTTATATCCTGAGAAATACTCAGGGTGCAGTAGGTGAGTGTGTTTGTGTATCTGTTAAATGGATTTAGGATTAAGGGAGTGGATTAATGGCTTTTTGTGCGCCTGTTCTTTGGTTGTACTTGTTTCGCAATCCGGTGACCTCGCCGTGTGCCACAGTGCAGCACGGGGAGTGTAAAAGCAATTCAGCTGTGCGCTGAGAGTGGGTGTTATTCGTGCTTTATCGGACCAGGTCCACCGCGCGTTAGGCCCACAGAAGTAGACCTGTTTGCTCATATTTTGGTTGTTTGTTTGTTGAACACTTTCATTCTAAAGCAAGTTGACATATCCAATTTTTACCAGACCCAAACAGAATTGCAATTTTCAGCAATGTTGCATTTCTTACCATGCCAGTAAAAGCCAATAAACTAAAGCTAACATTAATGTTGGCTGTCCTCCTTTTAGGCACTTAAAGGTGGGGTAGGTAAGTTTGAGAAACCGGCTCGAGATACACTTTTTGTTATATTCCATGGAATGCTCTTAACATCCCGATAGCAATGAATATCTTAAGTGCTTTGACAAAAAATCCATTAAAAGAAATGTCATCTGTGGAAGCCGTAGTACTGTAAAAAGCACGACCAATCATCTGAGCCACCCGGCTAAAGTAACTGGATGGCCTACCTGCCTGTCAGCCTTCCATCTGTGCACAAACTTATCTCGTGCCCTCATTGGTCATGTGCGCGTTGTGTGTGTTGGAGGAGGGGCTCTGTGAGGAAGTGGCAGATTTTTTCCGGCTGTTTATTTTCAAATTCTAGCGCACTCGAGCCGGTTTCTCCAAAATGACCTACCCCACCTTTAATCTGTTATTTGTGTTGACTTTCCCAACAGCTTTTGTCAACCCCACAGCTTGCACAAAGCTTTCCCTTTCAGAATATTTACTTTCTGTACATCCATTTGAAGGGTGCAGGTATATGTTTCATATTTAACATGAGTATCGTGAACATGCTGAAGTTCTACATGTTACCTGAACTAAATCCTACTAATCATGTTGCAAAAACAACAAACCAACTTTGGTTGTCTTTTGCACGAACAGATTTAGCTAAGTCGGCTTGATTAATGGAAGTGTTGACCTCCATATCGGGACTTATATTACTCTGTTCTCCTCACATCTCTGAACCTCCTCAGCTTTGTTAATCCTCCCACTGTATCCCCATGCAACAACACCTTGTTACCAGGGGCAACATCTGCGTGTGTCAGCTTGTTTCCAAAAGGCTTGATTTTAAATTCACCTTATACCAACTCAGATGAATTCATCCGTACAGTATTGTACAACAAGTAATAATACTCATTTTGACTTCTTACTTAATGTATGATCTATATATTTATCACTAGTTCTTAAAAGAGTTGCATATCTTTTTTTTTCTTTACCACGAGTGCTGCACCCTGTGACAAACTGGTTGCCCTAAGCCTTATCTGGAGGGGTGATCCATCACCTTTGTAAGGCTGACATACTCAAACACACTCGCCACAGCTATAATGCGTCTATGTGTCACACACTTTCTCCCATGTTTAAATATTTATACCGCTTGACTTGTAAAGGCAAGGGCCAGCGAGGTGAAAAGCAGCGTGCCAGTTTGAGACGTATATCATACGTTTCATCACACTCGTGTTCAGACTGGACCCATGAAGATGAATATCCTCAGATGAGACGTTTTTTTTTCTCTTCAAGCACATTGTCTATTCTTGTTGGATAGAAAATGTCATCCGAAATGGTTTAGTCATCTTTCTTGGTTCCTTGGTTTCAGCGCTGTTGATGTTATTCTGAGTCAGGTGGGGGGTTAGCTTTACACAGGCTTACTTTTAATTAACTAGAGAGCTACATGTGTTGCGTTGAGGGTCTTATGGACATATGTGTGTTTACCAAACTGACAAGGCCTTGTAGTTTTCTCCTCTTCTCTCCTGTGAGACAAAGAGCGATCAACCTTTTTGCCCCCCCCCTTCCATCACTCCCTAGGTTTTTCAACACCTCCTCCCCCAAAGTGTTTTTGCTGCTGTCAGGAGCTGTGGTGGGCAGCATTGATTAAGAGATAAGACGACCTCTGTTTGTTTAACTAAGCACCGTGCACTGATATGAATATCCAGTAGTTCATCTAACTCCCTTTTTCTGGGATTTGTTTTACCTCCAGATGTCAAGAATGCCGCTCTCACCTTGGCTGGGTGTGTTCGCCCACAGTAAATGTTTGGTTTAGCCAGCCCATCACTTGTGAGGCAGAGGGGGCGGATTTCAACATGTCCTCAGAGCTGGAATGCATCTGCAGGTTACCCCCCCCCCCCCCTCTCTGGGCCTTTGACAGCCTGTTTATGAGGAGGTGATGAGCAGGGAGGGAGGAGGGAGGAGAGCATGCAGGATGTGAGGTGCGTCGTCATGGCCGAGGCTTTGTTACACAAGTTTTAGAGATGTATACATGTGATTTCAGACAACCTCCGAATCCCCTTGCATTTAGTGACGAATGTAAAGTCATCACATTAAAAACTAGCTTTTTCAGTTGACATTTGGAAAGATGTATTTGCCACCTATAGAAAATGTTACACTTGTTCAAGTTTTTTTGGTTTTAATCAACAAAGGCACTGGAGGGTGGATCTTAGTTACCTTAAACTGACCCTAGCTAGCTGTTTCCAGTTATCATGCTAAATGTAAGCTAAGCTAACTTAATGTAGTTTCATATTTTCTCCACAGATATGAGAATGGTCAATCTGCGTGACACTTTAGCATGTTATGTTTGATTCCACTTCCTCCTCCCATTGAACGGTGTGAGTCCCTTTATGCAAGGAGATTAACTTTGCATAAAGTGACAAATGTAAGGTCATCACATTGAAAACTAGCTTTTTTGTTGACCTTTGAAACACGTTTTTTTCTCATACTAATTATATAAATGAAATGTTAAACTTGTTCAGTGTTTGTTTTTATTCAACAAAAGGAGCTGTATCTAAGTTACCTTGTTTAAACAGAGCAAAACTAGCCGGTCATTGTGCTAAGCTAAGCTAAGAATTGGCTGGCTGTAGTTTTATTTTAACAGCACAGATATGAGATCGATAACTCTGAGGGACACTTTAGAAGCTCCTTAAAAAAACAAAAGCTGTGTCTTCATGTACGTCAAACCTGCGGTGTCAATCAGCAGAGTTGAATTTCCACAACAAACACAGCTGACCCACGCGGCTCTGAGACAAGAGACAGTGAGACAACAGCCATGTTTATAATCTTAAAAGGTATTTTCCCCGATGCCAGCCAAGGTTACCCACGCTTCCTTAAAGAATTTGTGATTAGCGCTGTACTCTGTGCCCTCAATTTCTGTGTGCAAAGTTCAGACTTACTGGCCTCTAAGTGTTTTATAACAGTGTTGTCTACCCTCTTGGTTTTCCACTTTGCACTTTCTAAATGTTTTGGTTTTCACACAAGGACGGCTGACCCTTGTGTGTGTTTTGAGACACTGTGCCGTTAACAGCTGAAAACATTTCAAGTGGCCATGACTCCTGATTCAGACAGGCTTGTCATGTATGCAGAAAACACACACTTCTTGCTCATATGTCTGCACACACATACTGTAGATTACAGAAGGGGCCTCCACACTCACAGGGGGCTTTGTGACCCTGGTTCTCCTCATATCACTCATTTTCTCTCACTACTACAGACCTCTGTGGAATCGCAGATGCTGTCCACATTACTGAATGATTACCTGAACCTCCTCCTCCTCCCTCTCTACTGGAAGCTGCCGGCCTCAGAGGCCATGTTGATTCTGATTGTCATCACTGTGGCAAGATAATTGATTCATCGCTGATAATGCCCATCTGGTAGCAGAAGGAAGGGATAATTGAACTTTCTGATACAAATAATGGCAATGTCTGTGTTTCATTTCATGCATCAGTGAGAAATATTTAGTGTAGAGTATTGTGGTCACTTTCTTTTAGTTCTGGCCAATTTTCTTGTAATGAGATTTCATTAGAACGGCATAACTCTTTAACTAAGATTATAAAGGTTGGCATCGCCTGCTTATGTGGAATATATATTATATTTACAATTTAATATTGCTATTGCTGGCTGCTACTTCAATTATTTAGACTGTAACCACAGCGAAATACAATACTGTGCAATATATACTTTTCTACAATGCAATATTATTACTGGCTGCTACTTCACTTCATTATATCTTAAAGGTGGGGTAGGTAAGTTTCAGAAACCGGCTCGAGATCGCTAGAATTTGAAAATACACAACCGGAGAAAATCTGCCACTTCCTTACAGAGCCCCTCCTCCAACACACACGAACGCACACATGACCAATGAGGGCACGAGATCGTGCCCCGATGGGAGGCTGACAGGCCTACCCCACCTTTAACTTTGATAATGCTGCTACTTATTTAAATGTTTTACTTCTGACGTGTACATATTTGATTTATATTTTATTAATGTGTGCTTGCCTCCTTATTTAAAGAAGTCTATTTATTAAAAATGTTGCATTTGATCTGAAATATCCCATTCGCTGTTAGATTTCTGGTTGTGATTCTGATCTCCAAGATAGTAAAATGTGGAAGTACCAGATCTATAAGGGGGTAATTTGATATTAGTTAAGCGGAAACAAACTCACATGACTGATTTCCAAACGTTCTGAGTGGTGTCATGCTCAGGTGACACATCAGAGAGTGAATAACTGTGTCTGAGCTCTGGAGAGGTTCTCGTGATTAGATTGCAAGTCTGAATTTAAACCAAGGATAGGGTAATGAAGGGTTTAGTTGCAGATAGAAGCAAGGTTTTTCATGATTGGGATAATGGTGAATATCCTTACAAGTGACTTTAAAACAGAACCTCATCCTTCCGGCATGTTTTAACTGGCTGTAACAATGAAGAGCTGACTCATAAGAGACATTTTCGAATGACCTTACAGTAAAGGTCCACACAATATATGTATTTATTCTTGCTTATCAGTGGGGTTAGCTGCCCTTCAGTTGAAATGACTAACAGCTTGACTCACCTCTTTCCTCTGAAACCATCACTGGCAGCAGCATGTCAGCCTTAAACCAAGGATAGGGTAATAAAGGGTTTTGTTGCGGATAGAAGCAAGGTTTTACATGATTGGGATAATGGTGAATATCCTTACAAGTGACTTTAAAAAGCGTTCTAGCTTGCAATCATGGAGGAGAAGTACATAATAGAGCCTTGTTTTGATAACACAGGAATTATAACGTAAGAAAAAACCCACTTATGCAATATTGTTATTTGTATTCAGGATTTATGAGGACATTATATAAGATTGTTTGATTTTTACAAAAAAAGCTCTACAGAAAGACGAGTCGTATCTCTGATGAAATAAAAAACAATATTTGTTAAAGTGATTCCAGTATTTGTTAAAGTGATTCCAGTATTATCTTTTATCTCAAATTTAATGTTTTTAAGTATAGCTTTTTCGATTATTAAGAAATGATCGTCAATCACAATGATTTTGGCCGGGATAATGATGACATGAAATCTTCATATGGTCCACATTCAGAAAGTTTGAATGAAGACACACTTTGACTCTATTGTCTCCCACATTGTACAGCTGGCCATATGTCACAAGGACACACACACACACACACACACACACACACACACACACACACACACACACACACACACACACACACACACACACACACACACACACAGTAAACAAGATTGTCGGCACCTTCCTCCCACAAAGTGGAGCTAATAAATCCCTCGCTGACAGTAAACAGAGTGTCCCAGCGCAGAGCCGTGTAGACGAGTCAATCCCTCGTCTTCAAAGATCTGTGTGTGTTAGAAGGTGCTGATGTAGGGAGGATCGGTGGACAAAAACATCAGGTCCATCACCAAGAAGCTACTTTGTGTGTGTGCGTGTGTGCGTGTGTGCGTGTGTGTGTGTGTGTGTGTGTGTGTGTGTGTGTGTGTGTGTGTGTGTGTGTGTGTGTGTGTGTGTGTGTGTGTGTGTGTGTGTTGCCCAGACTCGTCACAGGTCATGCTCTGACTGCTCCACTCCTTCCACTATTAATCTACAAGTCACGTGAACTGGCTCTCGCTTTGTGTGTGTGTGTGTGTGTGTGTGTGTGTGTGTGTGTGTGTGTGTGTGTGTGTGTGTGTGTGTGTGTGTGTGTGTGTGTGTGTGTGTGTGTGTGTGTGTGTGTGTGTGTGTGTGTGTGTGTGTGTGTGTGTGTGTGTGTGTGTGTGTGTGTGTGTGTGTGTGTGTGTGTGTGTGTGTGTGTGTGTGTGTGTGTGTGTGTGTGTGTGTGTGTGTGTGTGTGTGTGTGAAAAGTTCCTAACCTTCTGTAACTAAAAGCCCACTTCTGATTGTTTAACAATGTCTGTTGACTTTATTCTGAAAAA
The DNA here is from genome assembly GCF_902827115.2 of Pseudochaenichthys georgianus. Taxonomy (NCBI): domain Eukaryota; kingdom Metazoa; phylum Chordata; class Actinopteri; order Perciformes; family Channichthyidae; genus Pseudochaenichthys; species Pseudochaenichthys georgianus. The sequence goes on along the minus strand of NC_047521.1, from coordinate 23,222,471 downwards.
ACATGAGAAATTATCAAAGCACCAGGGGAAAAAACTAACTCGGCTGTTTTGTGTCTGCGTACACACTCAACACTGTCTGCCATTATGAATTATAATTCAATGTTTTCGGGGTCATATGTCCTCATTACACACTTAGGGTATTTTACTGGCACAGGGCTGTATCAGACATCCCTTTGTGTTAAAAAAACAAACATTCAACCAAAACATTGTTGGCTAATATCACAGATTCTATGCCCAATTAGTTGATGTTAACAAATGTGCTGCTCTTGTTAATGTCACCCAAAAATTATTGGATGGATGGATTATCGGACGAATTAATATATCTAAATTAAAGCAAGTGCAATTCTATAAGCATCTCCTCATGCCATTTATAATTTTGTCTGTAAAAAAACTATCATTTGTAACCTTGCACCAAAGTAACGTTTGCTATCTAATGGGAAAACACTTTTGTCTCTTTGTGATGTGTAGTAATGATATTCAAATATAAGTTGTCATTAAAATTATCCCTTTTTATTTATGCAAATTATTGAGTCCATTTATATATCAAAAACTAGCTTTCAAAATGACAAATCCTCTTAATTTACTCAAGTGTTTTGTTAGTATTTCCAGTGGCACAATGATTGAGAATAGATGTACTTCATCTTAGAACCTGTTCTTATTCCCTGTGTTGAGACCATACAGTCTATGGTTGAGACCAAGTATCTGTGAAATCATCCAGATTGTATTGTGTTGTCGAACAATATGGCAAAGCTGTGTTATTATCCAATAATCTTTATATCTCTTCCTGTCTTTGTTCTCGTTTTCTCTGTGTCTGTCTCCAGGCTTCTTACAGGAGCTCCAAAAGAGAAATCTAATAATTTAAAAGATGTCAACGAAACAGGTGCCGTCTACTCGTGTCCCATCACAACAGACGCCACAGACTGCTCCAGAATGGACCTGGTCAGCACAAGTAAGCATGAGAGGGGATTCTTCATCTCGACATTTAACTGGGGAGTGCAGTGTTAACAGAGATCCAGTTAGTGAGGGGGCCTGAGTCATACAGTGAAGGTAGTCGACTGCAGTCTGCACCTTATCAGACTCCAGCATGAGTCTACAGCCATGCATTGTGAGGCTGTACGGGTAATGATAACTGTGTTCGTTATTCTCGCGTCCATCAGAGAAGCTTTAAAAAGAAGACTAAATGGAGTCTCTGAGAAGTTTCAAATGGGTACTTTAATTAATAAAAAGGCGCGGTTATGTTACAAGCAGAAGATTGTTCAGTCAGAAAAACAGCTGTGTTCTGGCTCTCGTGAGCGAAGGGAAGAGAGCGAGCTCCACCTCTCCAGCTGGTATATCTCCTCTGCTGGCTCCTCCCTGTGTGCCGGTTGCCGCTGCTGGGGGCCGGCCCTCCACGTCTCCAATGTTCGTTGTTGCACATAACAGAGGATTCAGACATTGTACATTAAATATATAACTAAACACGCCTTTTCTCCTCCTTATCTCTTTCATGACTTTTCATTTAATACATTTTAAATGCTGTAATCAATACTCCAAAAATACAGGAAATACTTCACGGCTGGTTTCATTTCCGGTAGTTCCGGATGTTGTCTCATGCTACCCACGTCTGTAAACAAACGTATTCAAATAAACTGTACCTTCATTTAATATTCATCAATAATAATATGTCGACGTCTATAGTTGTAGTGTTGAAATCAGTAGGTTTCGGTGTGCAACACTCCGTATCATATCGCTACCAAAATCACCTCTATAGTAAATGGTATATTAGCCACATGCTAAATGCTAACCGGAGATGAAGGATTTTCAGAATAAAAACTTAACAACTGGTTGTGCACAACAACTTCTGGTTTTTCAGTATAAAACGGCATTTAAACTGACGGTATGTTTATGGTACTTTATGCCATCAAAACATTGATTTTAATTTCTAACAGTAATTATATATGTTCCCCTTTATTTAATAACAACAGAGCTTGCGTAGACCTATATCATTCACCATTATTTGCTGCACCTCCACCATGAGCTCCAGGCTATGAAACTCTGAAAGCGCATCTTTTCTTAATTGAAGGTTATTAACTTATAGACTTACCGCTCCACTACCTGGAGGTGAATAGGCCCGCCGGAGGCTACGAGTAAGAACCATAATAAAGAGATTCCTCATCACTTCTGATGTCGAGCGTGGCGTTGCTGCAGTCACAGCACATTTGTGTGGTTAATATTTGTCGGGGCATGATGCAGACTGCAGGTAGCTTCCCTTATTGGGTTGGTTTAGTTGACTGTATATTAGATTAGATGTACGTCATTGATGCAACAAAGGATTGTTTTGTCACAGCAGCAGAACATACATCCTGGTTTGTGAGTAAATATGACACTGGATTAACATTAGAAATCTTTTTAATAATCTGGATGTTTTATGCTTTATTTTCATTGTTTCTTTTTAAACAGTTTTAATCTAATTGCCACTTGTCCTCCGTAAACAGCAGATCCATCAGAGAGGGTGGAGGGCATGTGGCTGGGGGTGACGGTGGCCAGTCAGAGAGACCAGTTGAAGGGACGCGTGCTGGTGAGATGACACCCATTTTTGTTTCTGTTAGTCAGTGTCACAGGTGGTGTCTTTCATATATGGTAATATTTACTGTAGCTCTGAGTGGTAACACGCTAAAATAAAAATAATCTCTGTATCTCAGTGCCACAGTCTGCATGTAGCAATATGTACTGTGTCATAAAACAACCTGATGACACACACACACACACACACACGCACGCACGCACGCACGCGCGCGCGCACACACACACACACCCATGACAGAATGACACATATAGGTGGAAAAGCCACATAGAATTCTAATGTAGGATGTTTGCCTTTGATGATTGATAGAGGAAATTAGCTCATTTTGTAGGAGAAATACAATTGTGTTTACTTTTTCCACATCTATTAATATTGGTAAATAAACCATTAACCCTTTTCCAGATCGACATTTTTTTATTATAGTTTACCTCACAGTCCGCCTGTGCCTATTTCTATCAAATGCAATATTTTCTCATTTTAAACAAATTCCTAATTGAGTTTTTACAAAATGTGATCGAAGAAAAAATATATATGTATATTAAGAATATTCTATATAAACATTGTGCTGACATTTTATGTATTTCTCTGAAGAAAAGAAACATTTGTCATACAGCAACGGCAAAAACACTGCAGGACACATTACTTGCATTTAAACAGAAATTATTTATTTATTTGTTATCATTTTTATTTTATTTTTGTATGTGCAATACAACTGAACTAAGATGTAGGTTTTTGAATTAGTCTAGCTGTGATTCAGCCTCATTATTAGATACACTATCAGATGTGATACATTGTAAATCAGAGCAGTCCCTCACATCCCAGAATACTCACACTTCTCTGGTGTCCAGGCGTGCGGGCATCGCTATGTGAAGATCATCAAAGGCGGAGCAGAGGACCAGTTGAAGATGATAGGAAAGTGCTACGTCCGGAGCAACGACCTGACCTATAACACCAACGATGAATGGCAGACCAACACTTATCAGGTCTGCAACCCCAACAACGATATGGAGGTGGAGGGCTTGTGCAACATGGGCATCTCAGGGGGCTTCACCGAAAATGATGTCTTCATCGGATCTCCAGGCAGCTACGAATGGCAAGGTGGGCACTGAAGAGTTAACGTCAAAAAGAGGGTGTTTTGTTACTTATCACTGAAATAATGGGCTGGTTTCACAGACAAGGATTAAAGCCTGTGTGCTAGATTCTTGATGTAGTCTAGCCCTGGGATTATTCTCTGTCTGTGCAGCCCATTGTGCATGAGGCAGACATAACATTGTTTTCTAATTCTGCTTTGTTATAAAGGGAATGTTCATGTAACGACAACGTGGTGGATTCCTGAACCAGACAATTTCTGGGACACCAATACCAAAAACTTTGGTAACATCAAAAGACGACACAGTTATATAGGTAAATATCTCTCTATTCTCTAAACGTTCTCTCCATGCTTCTAAGGGCCTTTAACCCCTCCCATACTCAGATGACGGTTTGATCTCCAATGCTTGTTTCCGCAGGTTACTCCGTTCTTGAGGAGAAGAAGCTGCTGAGCCAGGGCGAATACACGGTGGTGACAGGGTCTCCCAGGGATGAGTCCAAGGGCTCTGTGATGTTCGGGGTAATTAGAGACAGCGACATCAAGCCGGGCCTCATCATCCTCGGAGAACAAGTGGGCTCGTACTTTGGGAGCAGCATAGCTGTCACCGACCTCAACAATGACAAGTGCGTCTCTGCACACCGCACTGAACATTTCAAATCTACACTTTCTTTAGATTCTTCTTTCTTGTATGGAGTTCAGTCAAGGCTGGGATCAAAATACATGTTTTTCTATTCATGAGGTCCTTGGTTTTAGAACATTTAAAAAAATTAAAATCAAAACCATGTCCTACATAAAGACTAGATCTAGTATAACGTTTCCTTTACATTTAAGACACAATCACTACAGGGAACTAACTGGAAGCCTTTTAGTTTAGAAACCTTTCAACCTAATACGATATTTTAATCATGAGCTGCTAATAATCTTAATTCACAGACTAAGAATAAGAAAAGTGTTATGTTTGCGTGTGAATGGATCGTCTGTAACTCTATCTTGTGCTTTTGAGCTGCCTCACGCTCCGGTGCTCTGTAGCTATGATCTGCCTTGTGATGCAGAGAAGGCATGACACTGATGTATGTATGAGATGAGAGAATCAAACCTGTCCTCTCAGCCGCGGAGATAAGGTGTTCGTAATGACATCATGGTGAAATCATGTGTCCCCCTCAATGCATAGCGAGATTTCAACAAATATCCGAGATCCAAGGAATATAGTTCTTCTTTCTAGGCATTTGCATTTTAAAGGTCCCCTATTATACTGTTTTTCATCAATATATTATAGGTCTCATGTCAAACATGTCTTTGAAGGGTTTGTCTGAAATACCAAACAGATAATTGTAGCATCCCATAATCCCCTCTGTTTCAGCCCTGTTTCCAAAGTGCTGATTCTCTGTCTGTTACTTTAGATGACAATAAGGAGCCCCTCCCCTCTGAGAGAGATTTGGTTAATATGGAGTCAGATTTGGGTCAATATTCTAGCGCGTAAAACAAGCTACTCACGAGCGGAAAATGTGCTTTTACACTCGCGTTAAAATGACCCTCGCGCGCAGATTAAACCCCCGCGAGCGGCTATGCGAGACAGCCCTCTTGCTCGCTCGCGGAGTCTGTCTACGTGCGCGTGAAAAATGTCTGACACTTTGGGGCGGAGCCACTGGACTTTGATTGACAGCTGCCAGGAAGCCGGAGTAGCCAGGTTTGATAAATGCCTGAACTACCAAGAGCCGAGGAGTGACAGCTGCATGATCAGTTGGACGAGATTGAATGGTAAAGTTGTCCATAAAAAACTATTATATTCGTAAAGTGTAATCTGCAGGCGAGGGTCATTTCATGCGCGTGTAAAAGCACATTTTCCGCTCGTGAGTAGCTTGTTTTGCGCGCTAGAATATTGACCCAAATCTGACTCCATAGTTAAAAAGAACACAATGGTGCTCGAGGAGGAGATTCAGGTGATAAGGTGGGGGGGGGGGGGTTACCTTGGTTGGTGATTGGCTAATGGTTACACAAGCCAAAACATCGTTATGACATCATAAAGTGGCCACAATCTGATCAGCTCATTTTCAGACAGGTTTTTATAGAAATGGATCAAAAAGAGAGCCAATCTTTTCCCCTGAAACGTTCAGAATCTCTTTCCACAGAGGGGACACATGTTGATGTAGAAGAGACATGAAGAAGAGGGGACACATGTTGATGGAGAAGAGACATGAAGAAGTGGATTTTGCATAATAGGCGACATTTAAAGTATATTCTTTTGACATCTTCTTTGCTTTTTACAGCTGGAATGATCTGATTGTGGGCGCACCGTTTTACTTTGACCGCATGAAGGATCAGGGAGGAGCAGTGTATATCTTCATGAATGAGAATGGATTGTTCCAAAAGAAAGCCAGCATGGTGCTGAAGGGTCCGGCTTCCTCTGCTTTCGGCTTTGCAGTGGCTGCCATTGGCGACATCAACCAAGACGGATTCCAAGGTATGACCCTGAACGCAACATTTGTTTTTACACTGACAGGATTGTGTAAATTAAAGCGAATACCTAATTCAAAAGTTGAAAACATGGCTAAGTACTTGCACCCAGATTCATTGATAAAAAAAACTACAGAATGATAGAAGTTAAATTCCGTTTTATGATGTGTTTTTATTATTTTGTTGTTGGTTGTGCATTTACAGTTCTCCTTGAAAAGTACAGTAAAAAGGAAGCAGTCAGTTTCTCATGTACGAATTATTTTGCGCTGTTGCTTTGATATTCTCTCAGCAGGGAAAAGTGATAATGCGTTGTGTTGTACTTTTGACTACTGCAATGAATAACACATTTGAAGTAGTGCAATGCTTCCACCTAGAGGCCCAATGTATTTGAGCAGACTGCTTTTGCATGTTTTCCCCCCCAATATGTCATCTCTTCTTTGTTTCTGTGTGCAGACTTTGCAGTGGGAGCTCCATTCCACGAAACAGGAAAGGTCTACATTTGGATGGGAAGTAAAAAGGGAATCTCAGAGGAGCCCAGTCAGGTAAATGTCAGATTTTGTCATGGATGCACTTCAGGCATTACAAAAAAGGCCCAGATTCATTGTGTTGACCTCACGTGTGTCATTGTCGCCCTCTGTAGGTCATTGAGGGTAAGTCAGTGGGGTCTGGAGGATTTAACACCTTTGGCTACTCCATCAACGGAGGTATCGACATGGATGGAAACAGCTATCCTGATATTTTAGTTGGCTCTCTGGACGACAAAGTGGCCCTGCTCAGGTAGAAATAAGTTATTATTGTTGAGTGAAAACTTGAAAAAAGCCTTAAACCTGCATGAAAAGACACTTTGGCAGAGCAAAGATATTACATTTCTCTTTCTGTTACTGTAATTTGGGCACTGTTTGATTCTCAATATCATATTTGTCTTCAGGGCTCGACCAGTCATCCACCTAACCAAGAATTTCACGGTGGAGCCATATCTTGTGGACCCAAATCAGTGTCTTGGAAGTACACCATGGTAGGATTTTTTCTCAGAATGTATAATTCTGAAACGGGATTATTTGATTTCAATGTATTAATTTGTGCTTTTTTATGTTACAGCATCACAGCGACACTGTGTTTGTCTTTCACTCTAAGCAATGGAAACAAAGACTTCAAGAAAGAAACCAGTAAGCAGTCTTTACTGAAATCGTGTAATTTGTCAATGATAAATCAGTGACGTGCTTTGACATTTTGAGATTCTCTTGTTCTAACCTAAAAAACAACAACTCTGTGTAATATAAATAGTAACCAACTCTGGAGAATCGAGCTTGCTTAAGGCTTTTCCTAAACTGCTGTAATAACTGTATAATGTACTGTGTGTTTCTTTGTAAAGCGGTGAATTACACAGTGGACGCTGATATAGAGAGGAGAAGCTCTCGTGTTCGCTTTGCAGCCAATAATCATGACAAATACTCCGGCACCCTCAGTCTGCCATCTTCCAAAAAGAAGTGTCTGACTCTGAAACTGAACGTAGTGGTAAAGCCTCAATTATCATATGTTATTTACTGCTATGGGGGTTAGGGTTAGCTGTTACCCATGCACATATATTGACCAATATAAATGCTTGGATGATTCTACAGTCACCTGTGAGGGACAAACTGGAGCCGGTGATCTTCTCCCTCAGCTTGGCCCTACAAGAACAAAAACCTAAAACCAGACGTGCCCTGCAGAACCTAGACTCATACCCAATAATCAGCCAGGAGCAGAAACTCACTCAAAGATCTGAGGTACAGAGAAGCCAACAATTGACATAGGTCAAATTGTAAATAACTATTGTAATGGTATGGCATGATATAATATTGTTTGTTGTTTTTCCTGCAGATTCATTTCCAGAAGGAGTGTGGTTCTGACAACAAATGCAGCAGTAACCTGCAGCTGACGGCCCAGTTTGGGGACAAAGAAAGAATACCTTTTCCCAGGTAAAATGAAATTCCCAGTGATGAAGCCTTGTTTTTCTTGACAAATGTCACTTCTTTTTGTTTAATGGGACATTTGGGGATATGTGTTTATTTACTTTCTTGCCACGACTGACTTAGATTAGAAGATTGAGACCGTTATTATGATTTAGGCTAGGCCTAAAGTTAGCATTAGCAGGCGATTAGCTTAGCTTAATTTCAAGGCAGAACAGAAGGATTTAACATGTTATACATAATTTATCCATACAATTACGTTTAGACAAAGACAGAATAGCTTCCTTTTACCTTTGTTTACAGTCTTTATGCTAAGCTACACTCCCATCCCCTTCATATTAAGCATTTAGACTTGTATTGAGCTTCCCATCTAATTCTCGGCAAGACAGAATACGTACCCTAAACGGTTCTATTAATGTTTATATGTAGTGTCTTTATTTCTCTTTATACACAGTCTTTGATGTGAAACAATCACAAATGTTTCTCTCAGTCTTTAGCATAACACAGGGTTGCCAACTTTGGGTACCTGGCTGGAGTGAGATTTTGATATCATGGGTTTAATTTCACATATGCGCACTAAATGACTGCTATCGTGTCAGTAGCGGGACCTTAGCATATATATAGGATATACAATATATACAAATACACAATATTGGACACAGACTATAAAGGGCACAAAGTTACATTCACTAATGAAAGTCAAATACATGTTTGTTTCCACTGTTTTATTGTGTGCATAGGCCAATTAATTGACTTATCGTACGATAAATAAAAATGAACTCGATAAATTGCCATTTACATGAGGATGTGACTAGCAGTTTGAAAATGTACTTGAATTATTATTATATATTATCATTATGTCAGTGGTCTAAAATGGTCATACAACGGTGCCGACAATATTATCGTTTATCGCAATAATTTCCGGGAAAATGTATCCAACAAAATTCATTTTAATTAATTATAGAGACCTATAGACTACATGCAACACACACACACACACACACACACACACACACACACACACACACACACACACACACACACACACACACACACACACACACACACACACACACACACACACACACACACACACACACACAAATACATCTACAGACTTACTCCAAACTGCCAAATATATTAATTAACACACTCTCACTCTCATATACTCGTTGACTGTATTTTGGCCTAGTAGAACAATAAGCAGCAGACTTTAACTTCTTTATCATTTCCACTGGATCTTAGATCTGCGCATGCGCAATACGGGTCGGGGATTGACCAACCGGCTCCCACTGCTCTGCTGTCTGTTAACGTTGTCAAAGGTCACATGTCATGCTTTTCCGGTTATTACCCGTCCCCTTGTGTGTTATGAAGGTTTTTATGCATGTAAACGGTCTGCAGAGTCAAAACCCTCAAAGTACTCCCTGTAGCGAGTACAACTCTAACACAGAGAAGAACTCTCCAAAACGCCTCGTTGGTGAAACGTCATCATCCATTTGATTTTTCCGGGTACGAGATTACGTAAACACGTACCCGGAACGAAATGGACCAATCCGTGGAGCCGTTACGTTACGTCCGCAGAACCGTTAGGTTAAGCCCCCACTGATTGGTTCAAATTGACCAATCCACGGACTTCCTCTCACACACACGCACACGCACGCACGCACGCACGCACACACACACAACACACACACACACACACACACACACACACACACACACACACAGTGTAGGCAGCTCTGCTGATTTCTCCTCCCTGGCTATAGGCTGATAACAGACGGTTGGGATCGCGGCGAAATCCTCTCTGCAGACCCATTCTCACAGCGTTTATCAACCTCTTTCTTTCTCAATATCAAGCCACACTTATTGTTTTTACTTCGCCTGTGACTTTGTGTGTGCTCAGGGTGAGTTTGGCTGTGTTTCGCTGTGTATCGCTAAACAAGGAAACGACACCTCCACGGAGCTTAGCGCGATTCACAACGTCCCGACCAATCAGAGCACACTGTGCTCACAGGGAGGGTGGGGGCTGGAGCTATTGGAGCTACAACGAGCCGTTAAAGGCAGAGAGTGAAATTCAGTGAATACACGTACTTTAGATGCTGTTTGAGAAACCAATGTGAGTTTGGAAAATTGCACAATATACAGTAAATCTATTCTAGTAGACCTCAACAATGGAATTATGATCAGTGGAAATGGCCATGACATGGGACCTTTAAGAGTGGTGGGGGCGGATCGACAGATTGAGCAGCTGTCAACTCAACATTGTAAATAACCAACCAAAAACGATCGCCGGTTCATCTTGTTTTTGGCGGGAGAATAGTTTGTGCAGCGTGAGAGCGTGAGATTGAGAGGGAAAGCGTGGGTCACACGCCAGATGCGTGAGAGTTGGCAACCCTGCATAACACTGTGGATTAGCTGTCACTGCTACTTGCTAACAGTCACAAGCAGAATGTGGTTAAAAATAGGAATGTATATGTATTAAAAAATACATATAAAAATCATTGTTAAAAAACAAGTGAAGACATAATTCATGTTGTTTATGTATCTCTGTCCAGGGATGGCAAATTCCAGAAGCTTCAGTTCAACAGCCATATGAAGACGATAATTCTGATGGTGAATGTGACCAACATTCATACTAAGGTGAAGCCAGGTGAAGACGCCCACCAAGCCATGCTCAACATCTCCATCCCTGACGCACTGAGTTACGCCGGCGTCAGGTCGGAGGTACGTCTACTGGAGGGCAGCAGACGACTGAGAAATGCCAATTTATAAGTCATTTAAACATGCCATGTGGTACATTACAATGTTACAGGCCTTTCTTTGTGTATGTTCCCCTATCTTATGCTACTCTTTTGTTCACTTTCTCAATATGTTTATTCAGGATCACGATGTGGAATGCCGTTTGGACAAGACAGTGATGTGTGAGCTGGGGAATCCACTTAAAGGCAATGAAAATGTATGTTTTGAAAATAATTTGATCTTATCAGTATTGATTAGTTTCCCGTGCTAAGCAGAGTTTGAAGCCTCTCGTTGTGTTTCTTCCATTATCAGGTGACACTTGCCATCATCTTTGAGACCTCAGGATTCAATTTGTACACACAAGAGATTATGTCTGAGCTGCTTCTGTCCACGTAAGTTTTCAAGAATGATGCACGATTATATTTGCTTAATCCATATTTTAGTATTATCTTTTTTTTGGTGCCAAATTCAAAGTTTTGCGCTTTTGGCGCAAGAGGCTTTAGCATAGGGACACTACAAATATTGCACGTGCACACAATGTTGTAATAAGGTTTGTTTTGATCTTAGTCTTAGTGAGCAGAATGACCTGACCCCTGTGCCTGTGGCCCTGCTGATCGAACACACCATTCTCCCCTCCTTTTCCATGTGAGTCGCATTACTTAACATGACATACAGTAAAGAGCACAGAAATTCCATGCACCCTGAAGTAGTAATTGTCCCATTACATTTTTTTCCACATCATTTTTTTCTTGGGTTTAATTATTTGTACCTCTCCATTGTCCAGAGCAAACCCTCTGGTGCAAACACAATTCAGTGGGACGGTGATGGGCGAGTCCGCCATGGCCAACACGAGTGACGTTGGCAGTCTGGTGGAGTTCACCTTCAATGTGAGTCACCTCCACCACTGAGACCATGTTAGACCTCCAGGACGTTATATTGCATCTATAATATGACTGCTTCCCACATTTCCCTCATCTCCACCCTGTCTTTGAAGCCAAAATGTTCATCCTTCAGAAGTTTAATATTGTGTGGGTTACGTAAGCCGTGGTTTGGGGTGTAAGCATGACCAGGGGTGGATACTATTTAGGGGTTGCAAAGTCACTGTAAAGCTCTGACTGTTATTTCATGCCATTTGTTTGATTTCTTCTGAAGTTACCTTTCTGTTGTTGCTGCTGCCACCAGGTGAACATGAATGGACAGCTTCTGGGAGACATGGGGACCCTGGCTGTGGAGTTTGAATGGCCCTTTGAGGTAGCCAACGGCAAGTGGCTCCTGTACCTGACCAAGATTGTGGTAAAAGGGGAATCGGAGGAGGAATGTAACCCTGTTGGAGAAGTGGTCAACCTGCTAAATCTAACTGTAAGGATCCTATCTTTTTGATTTTTAAAAGCCACAACATGCTCCTTTTCCCCAAGAACCATATGATTTGTTTATGACCGAAAATATGGACTAGCAATGAACCACATGAAAACAACCTTGGTTCATATTAAACCTTCGATACATGTCATGATTTTCCAGTGGCGAACCGTGTCTATCACAACTGGATCTTCTGTAGACACACACACCCCCCGCCGCCACGAGATCTGATTGGTTGCTTTCTTTTCTAACACAAAACCACTGAAATGCGTAGTGCATGGTCCGAGAAGGACAAACAAATCAACGTAACACTGTAATATTACAGATCAACAACACAGATACCATTCTCATTTATTCATTTTATATACATTTTATTTCTATGATTAAATCGATGTTTTGTTTGTTTTATCTGAGTGTTGCAGGGTATTCTCTAAATACCTTGAAGGCCCTGACGGTTCGCCACTGTGATTTTCTCATTTTATCTTTTCTATTTCGTCAACAGTACATATAAATAGCAAATTATTAGCTTTAGTAACAAGTGCGCAAGAACCAAAAACAAAACTGTATAAATCCATGCTATCAGCACTTTTAGCTAAATGCTAATGCCAGCTTAGATTAATGGCATAGCCTTTTGATATTTAGTATATCTGCATTGTCCTTTCTAAAATAAAATTTAGCAAGTTAGCATGCTAAACTCATTAGCTAAATGGAACAAAACACTAAGGTAAAAATGCTTGAGTTACTCAAGTATACTTTTTGTTGATATTACTGCTCAGATATCTTTGGTTATTGTAATAGTTAGAATTCTTATGAGATGGCTGATATTGAGTAAGTCTAAGTGTACTTTAACTTTCTTCCTATTGTGCTAAGAAGAGGCTTGTTACATGAGCTCTAAATGCTCCTGAGTTCAGTGTGAAGTAAAGCAGCTTGCCCTCTATGAATAAATGTCAGTGAGGGGTGTGAAAATGGACCAAACCACGGATGTTCAGAAATACATTTTGTTTAAAAAGAACACAACGTCTGTGTCGCCACTTAGGCTACAGCCCTCACCGAGCTACAAATAGAAAGTCATAACGCGTTCTGCCTGGATATAGATCGTAGAAATGACAGTGCTATTCTGAGAAGACTTTGGTAATGTCTTTATCAAAACCAGTAATTACCACCACAAGTACTCTGATGTCATGTCTCTGTCTCATCTGCTTCCTTCTTTAATGTTTCCTTCTCCCTCTGTCGTCCTCCAGTTGGCAGGAAGCAGACAAAAGCGTATTAAACGACAGATCGTGGTGGATGATGTTAATGCGGCAAGGCCATATATTATTGAGCCTCAGGCAGCGATCACGATACTCTCTCCTCGCAAAGAGACCTTCCTGTTGGTAAGAAATGGGTCTTATATGGAGTATATGTGCCATTCAACATAATAAAGGGCTCCTATGCATCATAGACACATTTTTAAATCCTTATTAAGATCGTGTACATACAGTATACTGTAGCTGTAGTTGCAATAGTGTGCCATAAAACATATCATAGTGTAGCATAAACCAGTGATACCAGTGTGACGTAATGTTTTTGTTTATAGTACAGTATGTAAAAAAATCCTAAAAAAGTGATTGTGAAATGTTGAAACAAAAAAATAATGGTAAAAATGTCATAACATTTTAAAAATAAAAGTTGCAGAAAATGTTGATGAATTAAGTGATTAAAAAAATCATATTATAATATGTTAATGAAAAAAAGTCATGTATGTTAAAAAAGTCATGTATGTTAAAAAAGTCATAGTCCAGTTAGGCATGTAAAAAAACCTCATAGTACTGTATGTCATGAATTCTTCTTATAAGTAATGTTAGTTTTGGTATAGTATGTAGTTACATAAAATATGTCATTGTTTGTTGTAGGAATGCTCGAAGGGGACGGCACGCTGCGTAACGTTTTCCTGTCCGCTGCGCAACATGACCAACTCAGCCAAGATTTATGTCCAGTCCCGGTTGTGGAACAGCACAATGCTAGAGGTTAGCACTGCAGCTAGTACACACATTATTAATAATGTAATACAATTGTGAAAGACTTCCTTTTTCGTTATATTTACACACCGAGTGTTTGTTGTGTTTCTCACGCAGGACTTTTCTCACGCTCTGAGAATTATAGTCAGAGGTCAAGCCACTCTGAAGCTCATTACAGATAAACCAACCATCAGGATGGACAGACAGCCCACCATGGTGCGTAATGTTAATGAAGATGATGCTGATGATGATGATGATGATGATTTTACTTAAATCGTTCCACCTTTCTTGTAGTTCACAGTAGAAATCCAGCCTCTGGAGGGGGTGGAGGTGCCCTATGAGCTCCCGCTGTGGATCATCATCTCTGCGGCTGTAGCAGGAATTCTACTACTGGGAATAATCATCCTTATACTCTGGAAGGTGAGACTACCGATCATTACTGAAGGGATTACACTGTTTAACATGATGTACATGCCCTAAATCTCAACACGTTTTTTCCCTTTTTGATAGCTGTTGACCCATTCATCTGATTTAAAGCCTCCATATCGTGCCTTTAGTCTAACATTTCATTTACCCCCCCCATGCACCATCTTCTTCCTCCTCCTCTTCCTCCTCCACCCTCAGTGTGGCTTCTTCCAGAGGGCCAGCAGGAGGGAGATGTATGAGGCCAAAGCCCAGAAGGCTGAGATGAAGATCCAGCCCTCTGAGACAGAGAAGCTGACCGAGGACTACTGAGGCCCCCCCATGGGTCCCCCAACAGCACACACCAGTGGGGCTTTTGGGTAACGACAACCCTACAAATGGATTTTCTCTGGATACTATTAATGAAGCTTGGGTTGTGATTCAACTCTCTTACCACTTAACTTTCTCTTTAACCTTTTGTCTGCTTTTTGTATGTACCTAACATCGCTTCTACTTCCCTTTCAGGCTATTAATGCGCTGCCGTTCACTTTAAAACAAGTTTGTCTTCCATACTTCATCTGTCTTCCCGTTCTTTCTAAGCGTGGGTTTATCTGTTGCTTAACTTGCTTTTCCTCCGACGAACCCTTCTCCACCTAACATTTTCAAAGCTCTTCTGCTTTCTATATGCTTTTAAATGTCACCTTCCCTCTTTTCTTCTCTCTTTTTCCCTTCAGCTTGGATTCTTCAAGCGAGCCATCTACTACCGGATAATGCCAAAGCACCAAGCGGTGAGAATTCGCAAGGCAGAACGGTATCAGTTCAATCTGGGATTTCAGTTTGAGGAGCCGCAGAAAAAGTATTGGATCACCAACTGGACAGAGATGCAGCATTACTACCACTGAGGCCTTTACTTTGGGCCCTGAAACTCTCCCAGTTATACAGGTTTGACACGGGCCAATCAAAGAACATTTAGCCCGTTCAAGCCACATTCATGGACCAATCGTGGATGGTGCATTCCATTTTTTTTTTTTACTTTTGGTAGATTTCATCAACTTTCTCAGTGCAATATACTGGACAGTTTGTTTCAGACATTGTAATTTGTTAAGTATTTGTTATGAATGCAGCGCTGGAATCGGTGTTGCATTCAAGAGTAAATTGTAAATTGATTACGGTGTTTGCACGTATGTTTCCATTGTTCTTCTTTCTGAGTCGTCCAAGCAAAGAGGCTTATCATTCATCATGTTTATTTCCAACATCGCCATCAGAGTCTATTGATGTTCTCTGTGATAGTGGATATTGTTCCTGCTCTGTCCACAGGTCAGCAGTTGTAGGCTATGTGAGGGTTTTAAACCTACATCAGTCATTAAAGGAGAACTGCACTTAGAATATATTGACCCTTCTGCTACGAGTGTCTTTATGTGAATGTCCTCGTCAGTGTATTTACAGTCATGTGGAAATGATCCCCAATAAGTGTCCTTATGCCACGTAGAAATAGTATTTCCCTGATCAATTCTGAGAGGTACGGAGAAACAATTGGCACTCCTTTGTGAATTATACATTTTACAGCCCGTGTTTTAATTAAATTCCACGTCAAGATTCATACAAGCACTCCTGCAACAAGTGGAAAAGCAATAGCTTCATGTCTGTATGTAGAGTTAGCCAACATGTGTTGATGAGATGATTGGAGCACACTTGATTATTATTTATTACACTGTCTTGTGTTATTACAGTAAAGAACCTATCTTTAAAAAATATCACAAACAGGGAGTCATGACACTGGATTCAATAATATGTCTGGAGACTGTAAGCGTGGAAAGCTACATTTTAAATTGTACATAGTGACAGGTGACAGTGAATTGACTATTTGAATGAATGCTCATGTCTTTGGCCTTTGTTGTTTAATGTCCCTACGCTTTGTATTTTTGTATGAGACAGTAAGTTGACACTTGGATTGTTTCCAAGCCACTGTGGCCCCCATTGAGGTCAACCTGCAGCACTGAAAACGGACGGGATCCGGAAAACATAGTGAACATAGTGTTGCGTTACCTGAGAGTCACAGGCTGCGGCCGTTACAGAGGCTGCATTCACTCTGAGAGTAAAGACAGACGGCTGAAACCGATGCACGAACTCTGCTCTCTGTCGTGGTGTTGTTTTTTTACTGTGCAGTTTCAATGTAATTAAATTGTTTTTAACAACCTTTGTAGTTGGATTGCTACCATCATTGTGTTTTCCATTAGATCTTGTTCAAACAAAGAACGCCAAAGACATATTAAATGTCTCTATTGTAAAAATGCAGAACATTCCACAAAAGTTAAAGAAACAATCAATGACTTCAATGAGAACATCGAAACGTCAAAAATATAGTATGTTGGAAAAAATGCATAGAATAGTAGAAACAGGTCATAGTATAGGAAAAAGTCGTATGTCAAAAATGTAGTAATTTGAATGCACATCTCTTTTGTACTCAGCCATTTTAATGTAATAATATTATCAACCTATGCAGTTGCATTGCTACTGTCATAAACTGTTTTATCTTGAAGCAACACATACTGTACACAGTATACATATTTAATGTCTTTATTGTAGAAATGCAAAGGATTCAACAAAAGAAAAAAACAATCAATATTCCACAAATGCAATCAATGACTTTACACACATTCATTTAAATCATTTCTTCTCTAAACATTCAAATATTGCAAATAAATTACAAAAATGTAATGTTGTTTTGCATAGGCAAAAGATAATTTCACTCCAAGTGTGTACAACAAATATACAAGACTAGATAAGAAGGCAGACTAAAAGGAAAAATCAATTTCAATCAAGTGTACTGTACGGTACACACAAACACTGATGTTCACATTGAGTTGGTACTGTGCTAGCAACAGATAGCCACCACTGATGATTAGTCCTTTTGCTTTAGCTCCATTGTGGATAAGGACTTTTCAGATCCCTTTTTTGACTTCCTGTACTTGTAGCCCAATAGGATGGTGGCGACCAACAGGACCACGCTGAGCACCATCAGGACCCACTGGCCGGCCACAGCAGAGGCACCGTCCACACTCAGACCCAGGAAGCCCACTTTATTATCCGCAACCTTAACTTCGCTTGCTGGACACACACACAAAGGACAAATACATCTCAATGAAAGGAAGGTTTATAACTAATTCACAAGAAAAGAGTGATAAAGAGCCAATGTATAGTATGTCGGAAAATTATGGAAATTAGTAGGCTCTATCAGAAATAAATAAATATTGAAAACGTCATAGTATATGATGTAAAAATGATCAAAGTATAGTATGTTGAAAAAGTAATAGTACTTTTTTTTTTTTTTAAAGTCTATATGACTGTCGAAAATATTGTGAAAGTCATAATATAGCATTGTATGCAGGCATGTATGTTGAAAATATAAAAAGCTAATGGTATTGTTTGTCAAAAAAGTCATAGTATAGTGTGTTGAAAGAAACATTTAAAAAATAAAGCTAATGGTATTGTTTGTCAAAAAAGTCATAGTAGGCCTATAGTGTGTTGAAAGAAACATTTAAAAAAAAACTTGTAGTATTGAAATTACACCAGATAATCCTCTTCCTCCCTATAGATGGCGCTCATCAAACATGCCTTAAAAGGTAGGGTAGGTAAGAATGGAGAAACCAGCTCGACTACGCTAGAATTTGAAAGTACACAACTGGAAAAGATCTGCCCCTGACTTCAGACTTCCTTACAGAGCCCCTCCCCCAACACACGACCGCGCACATGACCAATGAGGGCACGAGATAAGTTTGTGCACAGATGGAAGGATGACAGGCAGGTAGGCTATCCAGTTATTTTAGCCGGGCCGGCTCAGATGATTGGTCGTGCTTTTTACAGCGCCACGGCTTCCACAGATGACATTTTTTTTAATGTATTTATTATCAAAGCATTTCATGTATTCATTGCTATCGGGGTGTTAAGAGCATTCCATGGAATATAACAAAAAGTGTTTTTGAAGTGAATGACCTACCCCACCTTTAATCTGTAGACTCCTGAGGCCATTACATATCTTTTGTTTATTCAACATATTTTGATGCTTTGTTTCGATCACACTGTTGTTGAAACTGACATAAAAAAATAAGTTTAACGAGGTTAAAAACTAACATCTGTCTCCAAAGTACTGTGCATCACGATGAAAAAAGTCATGTTTATTTACACCCCTTTATACACAGAGTGAGGAAACAATCTTTATTATATTCTTTCCACAACAATTAATTATTCATCTGAATTCAGTATATCTCTCCTTTGATCTGCAGCTCTTTTCTTTTTTCCCATTATCTTTTCCTTGCGCTCTCTTGTTGATTAGAATCTCATCAATCTAATCTGTACACATCTTTTCAGCACGACCTCATCAGAAAAACAAGAGGAGCAGAATATTGATTTCACTGCAAGCCACAGACAAGGAGAAAAACAAAACTATTGCCTCTGTGTGAAAACATTATGCCTTTGGAAGGATTTCAAAAATCATTTGGCTTGGTGATTGGAAAACATCTTTAACACAGAGCAGTTGCCTACATAATTGTGCTTTTATCCACGTTTCTGTGGAAGTGTCAAATCATGTGGATGGATGGACGTCTTGGACTTACCTTTTGGTTTCCAGTCGTACTCGGGCCACCCGCGAATATCTTGGTTCTTGTTGTTCTCTGCGTCCAGCCATTTAATGAGCGGTTCGAAATACTCCATGAGAGGCTGGGCACTCATTTTTGGCTGGCCGGTGATCATGCTCATCGCCTCGGGCCAGGGCTTGCTGAAGCCCAACTTCATCACATTACTGCAGGGACAACACAGAGAGGGTCAGAGAGGAAGATCAGTGGCAGGACTGTGTTCTAGAGATAATTAAAACACTTTGCATGGAGCATGTTTTCACCAGCTGCCTGCACTGACAAATACTTGATGGAACTAAATAAACACAATATTCATTTTAAAGGTCCCCTATTATACTGTTTTTCATCAATATATTATAGTTCTCAGTTATATACAAATCATGTCTCTGAAATGTTTGGCTCCAAACACCAAACAGATCATTGCAGCATTACCCATAATCCCCTCTGTTTCAGCCCTGTTTCAAAAGGGCTGATTCTCTGTCTGTTACTTTAGATGAAAATAAGGAGCCCCTCCCCACGCCCCCCTGAGAGAGATTTGGTTAGAAAGAACACAATGGTGCTCTAGAAGGAGATTCAGGTGATAAGGTGGGGGGGGGGGGGGGGGGGTTACCTTGGTTGCTGATTGGCTAATGGTTACACAAGCCAACAAATCGTTATAAATAATAATAATACATTTGATTTCTATAGCGCTTTTCTTGAACCCAAAGACGCTTTACATTTGGGAGGGAGGGTAGACAAACAAAAAAAGAAAACAAAGAAACAAAAGAAAACAGAAAAGCAGTCAGGAGGAAGTTGGTTGAGAGGGGGGGGCGGGGCTTATGGATACAGAGTTGAAGAGGTGGGTTTTGAGGCGGGACTGGAACAGGGTGAGGGACTCAGACTCACGCAGGTCTTGGGGGAGGGAGTTCCAGAGCTTCGGGGCTGCCACAGAGAAGGCTCTATCCCCGAAGCTCCAGAGTTTGGCCTTGGGGATGGAAAGCAAACCGGCTGAGGTGGATCTGAGGGACCGGGGTGGTTGGTAGAGGATGAGGAGGTCAGTGAGGTAGGGGGGGGGGGGCAGATGGTGGAGGGCTTTGAAAGTGAGGACCAGGAGTTTGTAGTGGATGCAGTGTGAAACGGGGAGCCAGTGGAGTTCTTTGAGGACCGGGGTGATGTGATGCCATGACTTGGTGTGGGGGAGGAGTCTGGTGGCTGCGTTCTGGACACGCTGGAGTCCACTGAGGGATGTAGTGCTGATGCCGTAGAGGAGTGAGTTGCAATAGTCAAGGCAGGAGGAGAGGAAGGCGTGAATGAGTCGCTCAGCTGCAGGGCGGGTGAGAGAGGGACGGAGTTTGGCAATATTGCGGAGGTGGAAAAATGAGGTTTTTACAACATGACGGATGAGGGGCTCGAGGGAGAGGATGGGGTCAAATATAACGCCACGGTTGCGTGCCTGGGTGGAGGGGGAACAGGGGTGCCATCAATGCTGACTGTCAGGTTGGGGGTTTGCTGAGGGTGGATTTGGAGCCGATGAGGAGGAGTTCAGTTGTATTGCTGTTGAGTTTGAGGAAGTTGTGTTACATCCAGGATTTTATTGCAGTCACACAGGATTCGATGTGGGTGAGGGGGGGGGGGGGGGTTGTGGTGGGGTTGTTATGACATCATAAAGTGGCCAAAATCTGATCAGCTCATTTTCAGACAGGTTTTTTATTGAAATGGACCAGGACAAAAAGAGAGCGAATCTTCTGTCCTGAAACTTTCAGAGTCTCTTTACACAGAGGGGACACGTGTTGATGTAGAAGAGACATGAAGAAGAGGGGACACATGTTGATGTAGAAGAGACATGAAGAAGAGGGGACACATGTTGATGTAGAAGAGACATGAAGAAGAGGATTTTGCATAATCGGTGACCTTTAAGTAATTTCTTGTATTTATGTTCATATTTGAAATCCATTCTCTAATGAGGAAGAATCTGAGATTTGACTTCACTTCTAATGACAGTGAATGCTCCATAGGTTATGTAAAGGTCTTCTGAAACATTAGTGGTTGCATATCATTCTCTACCCAAGGTGTTTATAGATGGGTTCACTTGAGTGTAGGTGTGTGTAGGCGTCTTACCCCATAAGCGTCCCAGCTTCTTTAGACTTGTAGATATCGCAGGTATGAAGAGGCCCGGTATGCTTGGCGGCTTCACACAGAGCCTTGTGGAACTGGAACTGGATGACGAAGCTAACGAAGTACCTGATAAAAGATCATTATGTCATTAGTTTTGCTTTAAATTCAAGAAGAAAGAAAACATCAATCACGTCAATTCTGCCTGAGGGTGATTCATTTTCTTTGTAGCCAGTCAAGGAGCCTGCGTTTATCTTATCTTTACAAAGTTCACTGGAGCTGTTCCATCTGTTCGTGCTCAGTTATCATGCTTGTTCTGCAGAATCGGGAACATTTACCTCACGTATGGCACGTTAGCAGGGATGTGGAACTTTGCCCCCGGGTCAAAGTCATCCTCAGTACGGGTTACAGGTGGACATAGTCCCTGGTATTTCATTCTGCGAAGCAATAAAGAAAAATCGAGTTGTTATATAAGTAAACCATTTACAAATGTATTAATTTATTACAGTCAATCTGCTCCTCACTGATAACTTTTTTTTAATTAATAATTGATTAGAAATTCTAGATGATGAGTATTGCACTTTGTTTTGTCAGGAACTTCACCTGAGGTTCCACCACTCTTTGTTGTATTCACTCGATGGGATGCGCCCGTCAAATACCTTCCATCTCCATTGATCCATCAGATAACCAAAAGGCAGGAAGGCGATTTTGTCAAGCGCCATGCTCATCAGGAAGTTGATATCACTCTCTACAGGAAGGGACAGAAACACAAGATAATCAGCATCGTTACAAGATCACAAGTTTCCACAGAACTGCACGGTACTAACGGTCAATCACCATAGTTGCTCTCTGCTTTGTCCAGGAGGCCGATGCTCTGCAGATGTTTGGGCGTGGACACGGACAGGGCGAGCACGTCGCCGATGGCCTCGTGGAAGCCGGGGTTGGCTCCATCGCGGAAGGACACAGACTGGTCTTTGTACTGCAGGAAGTACTGGACGTGACCCATCTCATGGTGAACCGTGATCAGGTCGTCCATGGTCACAACAGTGCACTGTTTGATTCTGGAGACACAAACAAGGTCTAATTACAGAAAGAACTACCTATTGATGTGTTTTTTCTTGCAATAACACATCAAAACAGTATTATTCTGACACCTTTAGCCTACGTTTATTTGATTTTTCCACTCTTGCATGACAAAGCAGAAACCTCTGGTGCTGAAAGGTGAAGCCAACTCGAGAGTCAATAATTGTAGTTCCTTAAATTGCCACTAGAGGCTTGTTCCAAAAGCACGTGAATCCCCATAGCCCCCAATGGCAAAATGGCAAACTTAACAGCAAAATAAACATGTCTAGAACAAAATATAATTTTTGTATTTATAGATTATTTACTCATTGATGACAACCCGTTAAAATTCATGTTATGTTGAGGATGAGACTCAACCCAGTAGTAGATTTGTCAGGACTATTTGTATTATGGACTTTCTACGACCTATAAGCGGGAAATGTAATTCTATATTGTCCCTTCATCTATATGAATATACCGAATATAGCTTTTGTGGCAAGAGATTACAAAGTATTGAGAGTTTTTGATTAAATAGTAGTATTATACCGTATTTACACTACATGAGGAACTACAGGCAAGGTTATCAGTTTCTTATACTAAAATAAATCACAAGTTGCTGCTTATTCAACTTTCATATTACATTACATTTTGTGTTTTACATCCACACTTATTTTCTTCTGATGAGTATGAATGTTAGGCAAGACCATCATGATGTCAGAGAGTACTGATGAACTTACCAGTTAAATAAAACAAGAAAAACTGACCTGAAGTCTTTTTTGTTGTAGAAGTCCCATGCAGAGGCGTGACACACCACCTCGCGTCCGTCAGACGGCTTCTCCAACATAGATTTGTTCCAGAACTCTTCAGGCATTTTGATCAGACCCAGAGAGGTGAAGAAATTGTCTGATTCCTCAAACATTCTCTTGGCGTCCCAGCCCTGAGCGAGAAAAAAAGAACATCAGTAAAGATGTGAGTGTGAATGTATATAAGCAGTTTTTCCCGGAAATGAGGTATTTCACATTTGGACAAAGCGACATCTACGTTTTAGAATATGTGTGACTGCACAAAGTCCAAACAGATGCCCGTTCAAAAAAAGTATAGGAGGTAACGTACCATTGAAAATATGAACACAGAATATATTCATGTTTTTTGTACACTTTATGTCAGTTATGGATGTCTGCTGTTTTTATCCTCCACTATCCAAATCTCATTTATTGTTGCGTGTGTGTGAGTGTGTTTTCTTTGATTGTCCTTATATATTTATGTGTGAAAGAAAGCTGTGATCATTATGGCTCTTGTGTTCATTCACCTGGGCCACCATGGCAGGAGTGGCATCGACCTGACTGGCATCTGGGTAGGGCATGACCAAATCCATGATGCCAGACCACGTCTGCGCCCACATGTTGCCTGAAAGGACAGAAGATGGCATTCGTATATATTTTTTTCTTCTAATTTATGGGGCAAGTCATTCTCCGACGGTGTTAAACCGAGTGGGCTTTGTGGCTTTGAGTCAGTCCAATCGCTAACTCTGAGGAACTGTCACACACAATCTCACACCCGATGCCTCTGAAAGCAAATTAAATCCTGTCTAAATCCAAATGCATCTACCAGCCAAAGACAGATTATCAATGGGGTATGCTTCCACACAAAAGGAGCATTTGGGCTAGAGTGTTAGAATCCTTTAAATTCCAAAGTGACATTTCTGAAAGCAGCCCCCAAACATTGTTCTTAATCACAGTGCAGCTTTATGAAAAGGAGTGCCAAAGCATCCCTGCTTACCCAGCAGATGAGCAGGGATGGGTCCCTTCAGGTTAATGCGCTCAGAGCCATACTTTTTAAACAGAGACCTGCGGACGTAGGCGTGCACGTTCTGATAGAGCGGCTCCAGCTCCTTCCACAGAGCCTCCAGGTCCTCCTCAAAGGTGGGGGTCTCGTACAGGGAGCGCCAGAAAGCCCCATTGTCAGAGTGGCCTACAGACAGCACCAGGGATACAAGCATTCATCAGTGACGTGTATTTAATAAGAGTATAATAATAATAATGTAATACAATACTTTTATGCAAACGTTTTAAGCCAATATCCCTGAAACCGACTATTTAAGGTATTTAGACGTAGCCTCTTTTTTTTTTTAACAAAACACAGAATGATATCCTTATTGTTCACAAGATGTATTTATGTTTTTCTTTTGTTATTCGGTCATTAAATCTGCCAAACTGTATGGGATAATATAATTTCACTAATATTAAAAAGAGAAGAAAAACCATGTAAGTGGCCAGGTTAGTAACCAAATAAAAAACTGGCAAAAAAGAATACAGAGCATAAAATGACAAGATTATACCACTTTCATGTCTTTCATTAATTAATTAATTTCATGTCTTTCATTAATTTGCATGATGCTAGCTCTGAAAAGTTCAATTGTCACACTATTCAAAATACCAAGGTGGATGTAGAATTACTCGTTGAGGTCATACCATTGAGTTTGGCAGCTGTGTTGGCCAGTTCCACATATCTCTTGTAATCCTCGCGAAGCACTTTGCCGGAAACATCTCTCCATCCCTTCCAGGCAAACAAAAGCTCGTCATAATCCCTGGACTCTGCCATGATCTTCTGGAGATCTGAAGGGAACCATATCATTGTACTCCTGGTATCAAATACCAATATTTGTTCCCTTTATGATTGACATGTTTTTCACACACTCACCTGGATCCAGCGGGTGGCATGTACCATCATCTTTGCAAACCTTAGCCACACTGTACTTGGTCTCCATGTTGGATATAAGAGTGTTGTACTGAAAAGGTAAAGGAACCCACCATTAGATCGATTGTTCTTAAAAATAAACATTGTAATTATCAGGTCAGAGCCTTGGCTTTTAATAAGATATTGAATTGTTTTGCACAGAATTAGGTGGAGCTATAAATGAAAGGTTACTGAACGTACCTCTGGACCTATGAATATGTGCACAGCCCTAACTACAGGACCTTGTGCGCTAAGGTTTAATGGTTTTACTTTGCGAGCTGCTGATTGGGATATCAGTTCAGTATCATGGAGCTAATGCGAAGCCCTGATGGGGTAAACCCCATTACAGTGTAAATAATAAGCAAAGTCTAATGCTAAGGGGCATTACTTTTTAGTGTCGTCCAGAACGCTCTACTTCCCTTTTTCATGTTGTGCTATTGCAGCATGTTTCTGAATTTAGTTTTTTAGCAATATTTGGGTGTGTTGTCAAATTGAACAACTGGTGTCTTTCTTTATTCTCTCACAAAATGGCCATTTGCATTTGTTTTACCAGCAAAGCATTAAGTTGTTTTATATTTGATGCAAACATCAGGGATTTAGCGTAAGGGAAGCTTAGTACTTTAAACCTGTGCTGCATGTTAATGGTCTGGGACACAGTTCATTTTAACTTCCTCTAAGATCTAACTTTGTGTACTCTTGGTTAGCACCATTACCGCTTTTAGCCACCTAGTGTTTTGTTAGCTAGAACTAATGTATGCCTATCACTGTGAGTAAGCGTAACAGACACATTTCTCTCTATTAGGCGTCCATGTTCATTGTGTTACTGAGTTTTCTGCATCCCTGTTGCATGTACAGTGACAATTGTTTATGGAAAGCACATTTTTGTTCCCAATTCAACTAAACCATGAAACAATTTCTATAGAGCAGTTATATATAATCATCCAACTAAACCCAGTTCCCTTCACACCTCCTCCAGTTCTGGCTTGGACAGAGCGGCCCTCTCAATGTCGCTGAGTTTCTTGACGATGCGTTTGACCGAGCCGTCTGTGAAGTCGGTGGTGTCGTACTGACGGGCCTTCTCTCCGTACTGCAGGGTGTGGACCGACATCTCCAGGCTCTTCTTCAGCTGAGGGATAATGAATGAATACTCTTTATTTGTCTGTTCTTACATATGTAGCAGTGGAAGCAGGCTAATTGCATGGATGAAATGCACAGATGATACATGCATGAATAACATTGGTTGGTTAGAGCAGTACTTCTCAAACCTTTTTCAGTAATGTTCCCCCTTTGAAACATTTTCTCAGCCAAGTACCCCCTGACCGACGACGAAAAAGTTTGATAGAAAAAGCCTATATATATATATATATAATTACAATATAGTAATGTTCCATCAGTGTGTAATTTATTAACTCCGGATAACTAAGGATATTTTCATCTTTATGCCGTGAGAAAAAAAATGTAAACTGATTTTTAAGTAATATATGTTTAACAAACCAAACCAATGAACAAAATTATATATTATGCAAAAAATATAAAATACAATACACAAATATTATAATAAAATCCACTGTGGTGCCTGATGTGCAACTATACCATCGTACCCCATGCATATACAAGAAAACAGCATTAAATTAGCAGTCTCTAATGTAGTGACCACAATGCATGAAAGGGTTTTTTTTTTAAAAACGTTGTAACTGAGAAAAAAGTGCAATTATAAACAAACCATGTAATAACACTGCAATTACACTATTTAGGAGTTTTAGGTCCGATGCCTCCAGTGCTTTGGCTGATGTTGTGGAGACTTTTCTCATCATCTCTTGCGAGGATCTGTACTCAGCAAGTTTTCTCTTGAAACATTCTGGTGGCTTACCAACAGTGGCGGCGCTAGAGGGTGGCTACTTGGGCTCAAGCCCCGGATGTTTTCTGAAAAGCCCCGGATGTTTCACTTAACCTCTTAAGCCCGAAGGTCCCCCCAGTGGACCCCTCCCACCGTTTTTTTACGAGACTATGTCTCAGGGCTTCTTAACATTTATGAAACTATTAATGTTTCATACCCTTTTAAAGGTAAGAAACTCCGCTAACTGACAATAAGAACAATTGTTGTTCTAAAAAAAACACAAGAGTAATACCAAGCCTTTGAATTAGCATTGAGCGAAAAAATGCTAACTAATGCTAACGCTTTTTTACACAGAACTCACCGTAGAAATGCCCTTATTACTATCTTAACTGCACAAACAAGATATACGATTTAAAGCTGAGACTCCACAGATTCCACACATGTAATGTCACCACTGTACGACCTCGAATTCCTGGAGCTATCAGCCAGAAAAGAGAAAGTAAACAACATCCGGTTTCAAAAATATTACAATAATTACGTCTTACCTTTTTTGATTTGTGATCAAAAGTTATGTTCAACGGAATAAAAACGCCGCTCAAGGTTAATCCAATGTCTTTGTGTCACGTAGACATTTTTACTGATAATCCATCATCATATTTATGGCAATATACTGGGTATAAAGTTTTGCCGTCCAGGCTTGTACTTTCAGATATGTTTTGTTTGCTTCTCTATTACGTCCGCAATGGTAATGTTTACGTGGATTTGGGAACTGCCCATCGATTCTATTGGATGTAATGGTTAGGAAAAAGATGTAAATCACCCAAATCGACCAATGGGTTCCAGAGATATGGTCCTGCGTAAAGTATAAAGAATGCCAGCCAGTTTAAATAGATTACGCAGCAGACTTTACTTATTGTTTACTACGTAAGGAAGCAGGAATTGCAGGACCCAGAGCGCATGGAGCACAGAGCGGACAGCAGATAACGGAATTGCAGTTTTATTGCTTATAGATTATCAGAACATTTCAAAGGGGACACAGCCACATTGGATATTAACCTATGGATTAACTACATCATCGTTTTTATCGTTTTAATGCCATTGAAGACCAGTTTAGACCAGACAAAGAGGAAGGTGAGCCATGTTAGCCTAGCGCATTAGCGCTAGCGCCACTTGTTTTGATGTACGTTTTTGTTGATAATGTCGCAAGTTTGTATCTTTCAGTGTTGAGGTGGGCACCGTTGGATTCTGTGTCTTTACGATCATAAACAATGTGTTGGATGTGCAGCTAGGATAAGTAATAAGGGAGCTTGGAGTGATTTTCGGTGCAGTAATAGGTTAGCATTTTTCGCTCGGGGCTAATTCAGAGGCTCAGAGGATAACAGAGTAGGCCTATGTTTTTATTTTTTATTTTTTTCACAACTGTTGTATTTGGATGGAATGAATACCTATAGTGATAATTCAAAGTAATAAAATGATTTTTACAGTGAAAAAGTTCAAATGGAACTGATGGTTCCCAAATTACCCAGAGGTGAGTCCGCTTGGACTTTATTTTTCTAAACCTCTCTAAAAAGGTCAAATTTCACTTGTTTTGCATCAATCTTGATACAAGGTACTTATTATATGTTATAGTTTGGATTCCTAAAGCTTTTAGTCTACTAGCCCATCATTCAAGGGTGGTTTTCACTATAAGTAATGGGTTTTTTTAGGCGGACATTGGAATGTACATGTTTTTACTGTGTTCCATCTGAATTTACTTTAAAATAAAAACATCTATATTGATTCTGTCACTTCTACATCCAACTCACAGATGTAACCTTGCTTTGAGAGAAAGGATTATGAATTTACCCCTTTTAGAAGTGAAGATATAGTCTTTGTTGTGGCATTTTCGAGCCTGAAACCTGAAAAACAGGCTCAGGGCTTAAGAGGTTAATGTTTTGTTTTTTTATTGAAAACGGGGCACAAGCTGCAGCAGCAGCAGTATCCGCAGCTGACAACAATGTCATCACCAGCAGTGAAGAAATTAATGATGTTTCAGGTTTGTGAATCTAATGGTGATATCTGCACTCTGGCTGACTGAGTAAGAAGTGAAAAAGAGCGATGTAACGTTAATGTTATAGCGAGTAAACATGGAGTAACCACACTAAGTATACCCTTATATGTTAGTATGTATACAGAACATGACTAAAAATTATCCTAAGATGTAACGTTAACCCTTCATACCTCAGTCTACTTTTAAGACACTAAAATAACGTATTACAATTTTTATTTTGTTTTCACGCGTGGAATTATACCGGCTCTCGTTTCAGTACACATAACAACGGAACCATAGCAATGGAACTGACAGGCAACGGAACTGACAGGCTACCCTCTGAATCCGATTGGCTGTGACTGCATCCACTCAGAGTGTCCGATTCAGAAACGTGACTCTTACACTCTTTACGTCACAAACAAAGATGGTGGATGAGAATAGATCTATAAAACGATAAGCAATGCGCCCGAATCATCCTTTAAAACTCTACGCACATTAGTTTCACCGAAATAAGTAAACGACTGTATTTGAGTGAGTTAAGGCATTAGTTTGCTTCATTAAAGGGTGTTAATTAATAAGTGTTCTCCAGTGCCTTTTGTCCGCTTTCAGGTATTATTAAGGTAGGGTTAATGTTGCTCTCAAAGTGCACCAGATTGATGCTTTTAACTTCAATATTTAAAAAAAAAAAAAGATCTTCCCGGGGGAGCATGCCCCCGGACCCCCCTAGAGGAGGCGATGACCCCCCTAAAAGATGTTCGGTCCACCCTCTACTTGTAAAAAATAGCACTTTACCCATGCACCCCCCCCCCCCCCCCCAACAACTCCTGGGCTAACCCTCGGATCTCCTACAAACCTAAATCCGCCACTGCTTACCAACATGACAGGTGTTCGGTGCCGAGATGTCTCTGGAGGTGCGCTGGTTTCATCGAGCTGTTGGCTAGTTTCTCCCCACAGAAAAAACACAATGCCTGGGGCGTGTTGCCATTTGTTGACGTGAATCCCATCAAAGCATACGCATCCTGATATTGACAGCATTTTGTTGGCTCAATTTTGGCTCTCTTTTTTTCTCCGTTGTCCACGTTCCCTGCTGTAGTGCTGCTACATTTAAACCACGATTCCATTTCAATGTCTATTTGTTATAATATAATATTGCAACTAGCTTTCCGCTCAGTGTGGTTCCGGGCTAGAGCCTGATTTAGCTCTGGTTCTACCGCAGTGCAGCCGGCTCTCAGTACCGAAACCCGGTTCTTAGATGGCCCCACTCGGCTGCCCGTCAAGAACCAATACGCTTAAGTCGGAGGGGGGCGAGATTAACCTGAGCAAACAGTTCATGGCGAGTACGGCATTAAAAGTTGTAACAAGCAGTAGCGCTGAGCAAAGTGACTAGAACACGACCACACACACTTGTAAAAACTGAGAAGAACCAGTTAAGCACCAGAAAAGCACAAGAACGGATCTTGAACCCTTGGTGGTTCCTAGAAATATTTAATATAACATTTTATCCATCCATCCATCCATCTTCTCCCGCTTATCCGTGGTCGGGTCGCGGGGGTAGCAGTTCCAGCAGAGAGCCCCAAACTTTCTTTTCCCTGGCGACATCAACCAGCTCTGACTGGGGGATCCCAAGGCGCTCCCAGGCCAGCGAAGAGATATAATCCCTCCACCTGGTCCTAGGTCTACCCCTTGGTCTCTTCCCAGCTGGACGTGCCTGGAACACCTCCCGAGGGAGGCGCCCAGGTGGCATCCTAACTAGGTGCCCGAACCACCTCAACTGGCTTATTTCGACGCGAAGGAGGAGCGGCTCAACTCCGAGTCTCTCCCTGATGACCGAACTTCTCACCTTATCTCTAAGGGAGACACCAGCCACCCGGTGGAGGAAACCCATCTCGGCCGCTTGTATCCGCGATCTCGTTCTTTCGGTCATGACCCATCCTTCATGACCATAGGTGAGGGTAGGAACGAAAATGGCGCGGTAGACAGAGAGCTTTGCCTTCTGGCTCAGCTCCCTTTTCGTCACAACGGTGCGGTAAAGCGACTGCAGTACCGCTCCCGCTGCTCCGATTCTCCGGCCCATGTCACGCTCCATTGTTCCCTCACTCGAGAACAAGACCCCGAGATACTTGAACTCCTTCACTTGGGGTAAGGACTCATTCCCTACTTGGAGTGGACAGTCCATCGGTTTCCTGCTGAGAACCATGGCCTCAGATTTGGAGCTGCTGATCCTCATCCCAGCCGCTTCACACTCGGTTGCGAACCGATCCAGTGAGTGCTGAAGGTCGCAGACCGATGAAGCCATTAGAACCACATCATCTGCAAAAAGCAGTGGTGCAATCCTTAGTCCACCGAACTGCAGACCCCCTCCCCCACAACTACGCCTCGAAATCCGATCCATGTATATTACAAACAGGATTGGTGACAAAGCGCAGCCCTGGCGGAGGCCAACCCTCACTGGAAATGGGTCCGACTTACTGCCGAGGACCCGGCAACATTTTATTTTCAATTTAATTTATTGTACTATGATTATTTTTGTAATCATGCATGGTATTTTTTTAATGATTATCTCATAATACCCCATTTGAGAATCACTGGATTAGAGAATGACTAACTCAGTCCATTACTGATTCATTGACACATTTTCGATTAAGAAATACTTCTTTGATGATGCTTTTATTGATTCATGCACAAAATTAACAAAACATGCAATGGGTTTTCACATTTGATTGATGGTAGATGATGCTTGAACAATGCTAAGGTGATTTCAGTGGAGACGGCCTGTCAGAGGGTCTCACCATCTCCTGCTTATTGGCTTCATTGATGTCAGTGTTGTACTTCCAAGAGGCCTCGGTGTAGGCGTTCCACACAACCTCAGCTGTCCTGTTGTACTCTTCTAGAAAATCCTTTGCATTCAGCTCATCCGTGTTCTTGTCTGGTCAAAATAATGCAAATCAAATCCAAATAGTTTCACTTTTAGCTAAACAATAGCGTGTGGAGAGGGAGTATATGTTTGTTTTTGTAGGCGTCATGCGTTTCCGCTTCCAGTAGATAATAAAAATGTTATATATATATGTAATAATGTTTGTGTGCATGCAGGAGAGTATTGTGTAATAGACTGAGGGATTTTACAGTTTACACTTTTAAACCATCCTGCAGACAACACTTTCCTAGTTAAATCTTATAGCCAAAAAATATAATTTCCTAACTTTTTTACTTGATTCATCGAGATAAGTACTTATACTTTATTAAACAATATAATGTTAATGTGTTTTATCGCCTGTTGTTTGTTGACCGTTCATTTTGAGCGACGCTCTTACCAATATCTTCAGGGTAGCCCTCTGGGATGGGAGGAACCCAGTTAAAGTCCGGCCATCCCAATGTCTCATTCACATTTTGCTCCTCCAGCCACTTAGTAATGGGGTCAAAGTACTCCATCAGTGCGTTGGCATCCAGCCTGTTGGTACCAATGGCCTCCTGGAGCACCTCAGGCCAGGGTTTGGAAGATCCAGCCTGGAGAATTGTCCTGGAGAAGGTAGAATACAGCTGTAAAACACCTTCACTGTTTGCTTCAATCCAGTATTCATGATCTGGGTAATAAACAAAGGAGCCCCCGACAAGTCACATACTTTAAAACTGCCCCAGCTTCTGCAGAGCGGTAGATGTCACATGTGTGCAAGGGACCCGTGTGGCCAGCTTTAACACACAGTGCTTTTTGAAGCTGGAACTGCAGGATGAAGCTGATAAAATACCTGCAGGGAAAACAATTACTCCGTTATCTCTTTAGTGATATGCATTTACACTACTGCTTTTCAAAATGTTCCAGATATTTAGTTCAAAAAAGACAAATCAAGAGATGTAACTTAAGGAGAGTATTTACTAGAGTGCAAAACTACAAATGTCTTACATTTTAAGGATGCTGTAAGTGTGTGTTTTAGCAAAAACTACACAAGATGATGTTTGCCTGTTATACTAAGTGTGTGTTTGGCTACATGTGTCACATTGTTTATGAAACCAGCTAGGGCTTATTTCCTGAAGCTTCCTGCTATTGTGTGGTTATTGTATCGTGTAAGACTCAAGGGCCAGTAATTGAGTCCAGATGACTGCAAACAATAGCTTAATTCCCACATCACCAGCCATGCTTACATGTTCATTATTATACTTCCCTAATGTCTTCATATGTATGTGGAGGCATGTACACAAACATAAACCCATGATTGAGAGTAAAGCAAATCAGACAGCAAGGAAATGCATGTAAAACATATGTTCATTGGCTTATTGTGTTCTGTGTGTAAACTATTACATCGGAAAAAAAGCTACCTGATGTACGGCGTGTTTCCAGGGATGTGGTATTTTGCCCCGGCATCAAAATGCTCCTCTGTGCGTTTGGTGGGTGGGCAGATGCCTTGATATTTCGTCCTTCAAAATGAAATAAGAGATGGATTAAAAACACACTGGCATAGGTTACATAAGACATGAGTTCTGGAAAATATATTGAACCTAATGAGGATAGCATTTTTCCTTATTCTTTAACTTTTATTTATCCATTAATTGACAGCTAGGCATGTGTGCTCTTTTTCCAGCAGCAGCTACTAAAGTGTGAATGCAAGCTAGTGAAACCAGCTCTACTGTTACTACCAGGGCCGCCCCTGGCCAACTTGGGGCCCCAAGCGACATTGTGAGATGAGGCCCCCCCCAACCGACAGGAGTGAAAACTTTTTTTTTGGAAACAAAGTAGGCTACTTTGCAAATATAATTCCTGTTTATTATTATTATCAACACAGTTACTTTTTTATACAGTAGGTAAATGGTAAATGTGCATGTATGTCATTCAGTATGCGTTTACAGGTGAATACGTCTGCATTTCCTGCCAAATACTTGCTTCAAAAAGATTAAAATATAATTAATGCAAATAAACTACTTCTACTAATAATAATAATAATAATAATCATAATCAATTCAATAATATAAATACTATATTATTTTATTATAATTTAGTTGTAATATAGTCAAGACAAAACATGCTTATGACATGCTCAAAAACTATAGGTTACTTACGTAACCCCAGTCCTCAGAGTAACATGAAGTGTCTCACTATGGGATGCGCCTCATCGCGGAGCAAACAGAAGCATCAATCTCATTACGCCAATCCTGATTGGCTGGTGATCTTTACGTCAGCGTCAGGGAATCCACCCCCTATAAGTAGCTTGCGCCACGACGCATGCGTCATTCAAAATAGGCACCTCTTCTCGCTTCACCATAGCAAGGAGGGCCGTCTGGAGAGACATCTCACTTCATGTTACTCTGAGGACTGGGGTTACGTAAGTAACCTATAGTTCTCATTCATAACACTCCGTTCGATATCTCACTATGGGAAATTGTAGCTCCCGTATTGCCAGACGAGCTTATCTCGAAAATCACCAAACCGACCAGAACTTTAACAGGTAGAGCTCTGACTCAACCAGGTGCCCAGCACTGCTTGAGTCAAAACTGGGAGTAGAACGTCCAGACTGTTAAAAGGCGGACAAAAGTGAGCGCCGAGGACCAGCTCGCCGCTTGCACCAATATCTTGGATGGGAGACATCCTGGACAGAGCCCATGATGCAGCCAGACCCTGAGTCAAGATAACTCGCGAACCCGAGGGTGCCTGCGAGCTCTGACTCGTATGGGCCCCACAGCAATTGCTTCCACAAACAGTGGGAGAGCCGTTGCTTAGTAACAGGCTTGCCCTTGTAAGGGATAGCCCAGGACACAGGGGGCTTGGTCATTATGACGAAGCACCCCCGATTATGGTACCACTAGAGCCAAGCGCTCTGGGTGTGGGTGAAAGATCGACCCCCCCCGCTTGGGACAGTATGTCCCTGCGTATTGGGAGCTGCCATGGCTGCCGCACAGCAGTTGATATATCTCCGCTAGCCAGTACATAGCTGGCCAGTGTGGAGCTATCAGAATAAGTGTGTGGCGTTGCTCTCTCACTCTGGCCAAAGTTGGAGGTATCAGAGCCAGGGGTGGAAACGCGTACAGAAGGCCCGGGGGCCAATCGTGCGCGAGTGCATTAGATCTTAGACAGTAGATCTGCCCCGAGGTTCATCACTGCGCACAGCAGCTGAGGCCCTCTGGGCGGGGCCCCCTGCGCAAGGCGGGGCCCCCTGCGCAAGGCGGGGCCCCCTGCGCAAGGCGGGGCCCCATGCAGCCTGCGTGATTGGCCTGTAGGGAGGGGCGGCCCTGGTTACTACCAACAACCCTGACTTAATATTTTGTGGCTGGGTTTTGCTGAGTCTCAGCAGGTGGAAAGTGGCATTGGCTCGACAAAAGGGATTGGCAACAGCCAGTCTGATAAACTCACTTAACTCTCATATTTGTAACATTTTCCACTAGCCTACAGTATATTCTACAGTGGCGTGAGGGTTCCTGAAATTCAGGTTTGGCTTTTAGTTTTGATGTGCCACCTCAAGATGTTCAGCGGACCCATCAAGCCAGCATATAACACATTTCTGGGAGCTCAAATGTCAAAGTACTATGAACAACTTACTGAATTCATGTTAGAAGCTTTTGTTTTTCCATAATATATGGAATTACAATTCAAAACTATATGTTGGATTCGGTAGATTTTAGTGATGAATCTAGTAAAAATGTATCATCCAATCCATCCAGCTTAATAGAGAGTTTTAACTTATTGTTTAACTGTCCGATCTGCAACTGACTGACTATTTCGTTCCCTCTCACAGTTGTCAAAATGTATTTTATTGGCTGTTTCAGTGAAGAAGTTATTCAAACACGCTGTACATTACCTGCTCAAAACTTAACAGACTAGCTCGTAAACACAGAGCATTTAGCAGCTACAGATATCAGATGGATGTAACTGATGAAGTGGACATGAATGATAATGCTAATAATGTCCCCAAGTGGCCAAAATAGTGAGTTATTACAGGTTTAAGTCATTTTCTAAAACAACAGACCATTGCATAGTTAGCATCAACACTGTATCACTGGGAAACAGTTACTAGCTGTAGCTTCATTACTGTATGCCTAAAGACATGAGTTGTTTAAAAAAAAAAGTAATTAATCATCACACATCCCGGAAAACAAACTATTGTCTTAATGTGAAGTATCTTGTAAGTATATGAACCTACCTGAGGTGCCACCAGTCAGCGTTGTACCGCTCTGGAGGTGTGTTTCCACTGAACACCCCCCATCTCCACTGGTCGATGAGGTAGCCAAAGGGAAGGAAGGCTATCTTCTCCAGAGCCATCTTCAACAGGTAGTTGGTGTCCGTTTCTGGAGAAACACAGTGCATAAATACTATTATTTTAAGCATTTGATGATGAATTAGATATTTAAAAATTCTTCTAATTAAATGTTTGCAATGCATCCACATCTCTTCTTTGGGAGGGTATTTAAGTGGCTTGGCTTAGTCTCTACCTGTGTCAGAGGTCGTAGTATTCAGTAGTCCAATGGTGTGCAGATGTTTGGGTGTGGAAACGGAAAGAGACAAAACGTCGCCAATAGCCTCGTGAAACCCGGGGTTGGCTCCGCGACGGTAGCCCACAGGCAGGTGCTTGTACTGCAGGTAATACTGGACGTGTCCCATCTCATGGTGAACAGTAAAGAGCTGCTCCATTGTTACTGTGGTGCACTGCTTGATCCTAAAGACGATACAATTACATTATATTATCACGTTTTATAAACAAGACGAGCTATGGAGTTGGCAATGAATGAAGTGCAACTATTAACTGAACTCACTAAATCATTCTCATATAACGTTGACGTTACCTGAAGTCTTTGCGGTTGGAAAAGTCCCAGGCAGACGCATGGCACACTACCTCTCGACCCTCAGGCTTCACCAGCATGGATTCTTTCCAGAACTCCTCGGGCATCTCGGTTAAATTCAGAGACGTGAAGAACTCCTCGGCCACACCAAACATGTGCGTGGCGTTATAGCCCTGTGGAGGGGACACAATTAATGGTTCAGCTCAATGCAATCTGATAAAACTAGAGTGATATAACCGCAGAGAAAAAGTTGGATTCATGATCTCATTTGAAGATGACTGTCCAACAGAATCCCGGTTGCACACAGTCTATTATTTAGAAGCCAAATCATTCATGGTTATGAGCAGGAGCTGTAAAATCATATTTTTTATTTTTTGTAATTGTAAAAGTTATTTCTTTTTGATTCATCTTTTATTTACAAGTAAAATGTACGCTAGAGGGGGTAGGACCAGCAAAGTAGTTTTAAGCTTCTTCTTGCCCCTGTTGAACATGACAGACTATTTGAGAATTTCTTTTCTTTTTTCTTTGTGTTATACCTTGAACGTTTCTTTTTGTTATAATTATTATTATTATAAGGAAAAATTATTATTGTTGTATGTTTTGTTTCTGACATGTTCAATAAATTGACTAAAATATAAATAAATAAAAAGAAAAAGAATGTCTTAATGTGTGCATATGTATAAATGTGTCTGTTGATTGTGTGTATATATAGGATATACATATTTTTATATACATATTGTATTTTTGTATTCGGGATTGTGGGAAACGGCATTTTGATCTCTCTGACAGACAGAGAGATCACACAAACTGAAAGGTTGACGATAAAGTTGACTTTGACTTTTCCCCATACTTACTTGTCGCTCCATTTCTTCAGTCACATCCAAGTTGGGCTTGTCAGGAAATGGGATCATCATACCATAAATATTGTTCCAGGTCTGGCCCCACATATTTCCTGAGAGAGCAAGAAAACACTCTCAAGCAACAATTCTGACTTGTTATGGGATACTCCGTCAGGGACACTGTAGGAAATCGCTCGTTCACAGTAATGTGATAAGCACACAACATGACCTGCAGTGGTGAGTCTGCACCGCGATACTGTATTGTTCCTGGCATGTGTGATTACATCTTTGATGCTTTTCCAAGCTTTGATTAACTAATCACCATTTACATTAGGGATGTATTGGAGCGGTGACAACATATGTGTCACTACTCCAACACCCTTTGTGTACAATATAATTACCAAGGTTGTGGATTTGTTTTAACTGAGTTTTTTAACAAACTACCAAAAGATTAAATATAAGACTTGATAAAGGAATTTGTAATTGGATTTAGATTACATAAAATGCAATTGAACCGATTCCAAATCGTATTATAGGCCTATTTTATATGATAAATCTGACTTGAAGATACTTTCTTGAATTTCCATTTTGTTGTAATTGCTGGGTGCATTTGAATACAAATTCCCAAAGATCTCAGCTTGTGATTTTCCCAGGGAATGTTGCCAGACACCTATTTTATACAGTGGCGAGCCGTGACTTTTATACCTAGGCCCTCTGACCCCCCTTCCCTCGAAAAAAAGAAGAGTTATTACGTCACAGCGTATACTTCAGCGGAATATCAAAACAGCGGCCCGGGGTGCAAAGCGCATCAATGACAGCGACCCTCTACCACACAAAACAACACCATGTATATAAACACCTATCATGACAGGGCACCCACAGCCAAGTAACAATTACAAATGAATGAAGTCGGCACGGCGGCCTTCATTGAAAATGACTTAGGCCCACCTTTGATGATAAATCACTGAAACACAAAGTCCATCCTCCTGTCCTTTTGGATG
The DNA here is from genome assembly GCF_902827115.2 of Pseudochaenichthys georgianus. NCBI lineage: Eukaryota > Metazoa > Chordata > Actinopteri > Perciformes > Channichthyidae > Pseudochaenichthys > Pseudochaenichthys georgianus. The sequence continues at coordinate 23,183,934 of NC_047521.1, read as the reverse complement.
AAGCACTTGCGGGTCATGCAGCTGATCCTTTGCCACTCCAGTTTATCATTGTAACTCAATCTTGAAAATGACTCTGTTTAATAATTTGTTGCAAACGATGTCATCACTATCATGCCATCATGAACGAATTTATGCTAATCATAAATCTATCGATTAGATTTATGATTCAAAATTAATAAAAGTAGGGTAGACATGTGGATATTATCCGGCTGAACAAAACGTGCATTTATCTAACAGGTTCGTTTTCCACAGACCTTATTTCAAGCTATCTTCCAAAATCCTATGGAGAAAACCCATTGCTTTCTGTCGAGGTAATCCGAGCGCAGGTTACTTCCGGGTTTTAGGACGCGTCACTGCACCACTTGCAGAGACCTCACAGCGGGCGGAACTAGTCATAAAGTCCGCGAAAATAAAGCCCGCCCATTTAGAGGGAAGATATGATTGGTCAATTGTACTGTTATTTGACATTACTCTCTCTTTGAGTTACTATAGTTGGCCCTCTGTGAATGTAGAGAGGGACCAACAAGCTCTCCCGTCTTCACAGTAACTCGCAGAGACGGCATTTAACCCTTCACATTCTAACAGAAACTGAACAGGCAGATTCGAAGGATTTATTTATTTGGAACTGTTATTTTAAATACAATTAAATCGAGTTATGTTGGTAAAACTAATGAAAAAGTAGGGTAAAAATAATATATATAATAATATTTTTTTTTTTAAATGTTTTTTTTAGAATATCTTAGGCCCTCACAGAGGGCCTAGAGGGCCCTGACGGCTCGCCACTGATAATACTGCAAATGCAGAACTATCATCATTGAAACATAAAATGATATTAGGATACAAAAAAAGCCAGAAAACATTTTGGTTAGGGTTGTTATCCTCTGCCTATGGACAAATGAATCCATGGTTACATGCAAGGCATACTCTTCACTTAATATTAAAATACATTTTCCAGGAAAGGGTTGAATAAAAGGCATGGGTAAATTAAAGAGCCTTTTCTGCACTCCCAAAAGAGGAAAGTCTCCTACTCCTTCATTATACTGTCGTTTTGACAGTCTGTATGTCATGTATCACACATTAACGGCTCTTGTTAAAGTGTAAATAGCAACATAAAAAAAGTTAATTCCTACCCATCAGGTGGGCAGGGATGGGTCCTTTCAGGTTGATGTACTTTGGACCGTACTGGTTGTAGAGCTGGCGGCGCACAAAGGCATGCAGATTCTTGTAGAGCGGTTCAATCGTCCTGTAGAGTTTCTCTATATCCTGCTCAAAGGTCTCATACAAGCCTTTATACTCGTACCCAGAGCGCCAGTCAGCTCCAGTGTCAGCAAACCCTAAACAGGACACATTGTTATAGTTCTCTCTTTCTCACTCTTTATCTTTCCCTTCCCTTCTTTATCTTTCCCTTCCCGTTCAGTTATTATGCTCCAAATATCTGGAACGAACTCCCAGAAACCTGCAGGTCTGCTGCAACTCTTACTACTTTTAAATCCAGGCTGAAGACTTTTCTTTTTGTTGCTGCTTTTAATTGAACTATTCACATCTTAGACTGCACTGTAACGTTTATCCATGTATTTTATCTTTTAATGTTTATTTTATTAGCTTTTCTTTTTAATGACAGATTTTAAATGCCATTTTCTTAATGTCTTTCATTTTTTGTAAAGCACTTTGAATTGCCTTGTGTTGAAAAGTGCTATATAAATAAACTTAACTTGCCTTGCCTTGCCTTGCCTTGCCTTGTCAGTCATTGATGACCCTTAACTCTCCTTGGGCTGCTTTCATGTCATTCTAATTAAATGAATTAGTCATTTTGTACCGTTATGAGCTTCAATGTTAAAGGTAAAGGGGGAATTCTTACCATCCGCTTGAGAGGCTTTGTTGCTGAGCTCCACAAACTTGGGGTAATATTCCCTGAGAGGAACACCTGATACATTGTGCCAGGCCTCCCACACGTACAGCAGCCTCTTGTAGCTCCTGGAGGTTGCCATGATATTTGTGAGTTCTGCGAAATAAAAAAGTATTGCACCACATTAGTCATGAAAAAAAGGATGGACTATAACTGGAGGCTGGCCTAATCTGGAATGCAGACAAAAACGTATAACCTCAAAAGCAAGAAGTGAACGTTTTTCTAAAAACAATGAAGATGTATTGTGTTTTAGTTGACTTCATGCTCTCAACAGGAAAAGGCCAGAAGAGACGCATATTCAAGAGATTAGCTTTGAGTAATGACAACTCCATGATATTCTGAGCGTCATGTAAAACAACACACATGCCAGAAATAGGAAATGAGGATGGAACAAGTTGAAGACCAAAGAAGATGCTTCAAATGGTGGAAAAAGTCATGTTGACAGTCTGGTTGTTATTATAAAGACTAAAAGAATGTATCACGGACCCTGAATAACCCTGCTCCACCTTAAAATGTGTCAAAGACTACGAAACCAGTAATCATTTTCAGACTGTGCCTCAGACGAGGCCTTAGACACCTGCACATAATTAACTTTTGTACTTTCATGATTTGATTTTAAGTAGAAATAACTGTTTTTGTCATTTTGTGTGCGCCGGCAAGGATTTCTCACAATGACTTTTGGCAGTTGTTGCTGACACACAGAGCCATTGTTCAGCGTTAAAAGCCGCCGACATGATGTTTCTATAGCTTTTTACTTAACACTTATGAGCACACATACATAACACTTCCTTTGGACCTCACCGAAGTAATTTTGCCCATCCTGTTACTTTTCCAAGAGCAGATCATATCTAAACCACTTAGAACCTGTTTTTTTTTTTCAAGACTTCCCCTTCCTCATTGTTGTGTGTTTCATACTTTTAAAAATTGCTCTGATCCTGTTTTCATGAAAAAGACCAAGGCATCTGTATCATATAATTCATGCATTTTAAGTCCCAAACTGAGTCGACATTACCTCTGCCAAGGAGTTTGTGTTCTTGTTTTTTTGTCAGAAGGATTACAGAAAAACTACTCGTCTGATTTTCTTGATACTTGGTGGAAGGGTGAAGCATGTGCAAAGAAAGATCTCATCGTATTTTGAAGTGGATCTGATTCATTTGGCTGCTGCACAAATCATTTTTCACTTCTGTTCCCATTGCGTGGCCTTGGAGGTTCTGCGCTCTCCAGTGGCCTTTCCAGCTCTGTATTGACTCACCAGGTTCCAGGCTCCAGCTTATGTTCGGCTCTGGATGCACCTTGGCCGTTGAGTAAATCTTGTCCATAGTGCTGAGAATTATGTTATACTGGAGACAAAAAAAAGAGATTAGAAGTAAAAAAAAGGTCAGTTTCACATCAATGTTCCCATTAGAAAACAGCTACACACCTCCTCTCTCTCAGCTAGGGGCAGGTTGGCCACTCCCAGGATCATAATCTTCTCCATCAGTACTTTCTCTTCGTTAGAGAGAGTGAGGAGAACCGCTGGAGTGAAGACCTGTTTCGCCTTTAACCCCCATGCTGAGGAGAAGGCCTGCTCTTCCAGGGATGCATTCACCTACAAAAAAAAAAAAAAAGTTTTTAAAAGTAACCATATATTCGTTACTTATAAAAAAACAATCTAAAAGTGAAAGGCCTGCCAGGAAGGGCAAAAGAGTATGTACAGTAGCATAAGACAATTAGCATCTTCATGTCTTAAAGGTCCCCTATTATACTGTTTTCATCAATATATTATAGGTTTCAGATATATACAAAACATGTTTCTGAAGTGTTTGGCTCCAAACAGATCATTGCAGCATTACCCATAATCCCCTCTGTTTCAGCCCTGTTTCAAAAGTACTGATTCTCTGTCTGTTACTTTAGATGAAAATAAGGAGCCCCTCCCCACGCCCCTCTGAGAGAGATTTGGTTAGAAAGAACGCAATGGTGCTCTAGGAGGAGATTCAGGTGATACGGTGGGGGGGGGGGGGGGTTACCTTGGTTGGTGATTGGCTAATGGTTACACAAGCCAAAAAATCGTTATGACATCATAAAGTGGCCAAAATCGGATCGGCTCATTTTCCGACGTTTTAATAGAAATGGATCAGGACAAAAAGAGAGAGAGAATCTTTTTCCCTGACACTTTCAGAGTCTCTTTACACAGAGGGGACACATGTTGATGTAGAAGAGACATGAACAAGTGGATTTTGCATATTAGGTGACATTTAAAACGAGTATTCAGAAATGTTTTCCCTTTGTCGTCAGTTTTTTTGTTGCAATATTGATGTGACAGGAGTAGAACATGGGCATAATTGAGAGTGCATTGGGACACAGTGGACACCTTTGAGTGGTGTGGAAAGAACCACCTGAGCTCAGTATTGCCAAGATAAAGACAAGGAAATGATGGTTGCCATGCAATTTGGTGAAGACATAAATGGTCTTTTACCGCTTTCTCCCCAAATTATAGTCTAGACTCTTAGATCCTCACCGCTATTATAGCAAACCAGCCTGCATATCCACCAGTTTTGAGCTGAATCATCGTGATGAAGAATGTGCCATTTACAGAGGGCTGTTCATTGGAAGTAGTTGCAAGATGGCAGATTGCACGATTACCTGCAAGCTCTTATTATAATATTTAACAATATTAGTTGTTATCCAAAAGACAATCATAAACCAACTGTTATTGTTAAGATGTAACAAAATTATGTGAAGACTATCCTCTCATCTAATACCTTCTGTTTGGTTTTCTTAAAAATGACCAACAGACGCTTGCGTGCCTTTTTCTCCCTTGTTATAACTGCTTTAACTGCTTTAACTGCAACACGTCTCCATCTGTAACTTGATGTGTTTCCTGACATCTTCCCTCTTGGATCAATAAAGTGTTTTATCTGTCTATTGAGGGCAAGGACAGAACAGTGAAACAATCATAGCTCAAGGATAATATTTGAGAAATGACTTTATGTTCATATGACCTCGTTGGATGTCTGGAGCTTTTCTTTACGGCACTCTTAAAGGTCATGGACGGAGGTGTTTCTATGTGTAATGACAGCGCTGGGACAATAGATGGATTCAAGGCTGCTGTGCATGGATTTGTCACATTGATTTGCTCCAATTTAAAATGAACTACTGCTGTATTGTTACAGCACTTTCTGTCCAATTGGCAGCACCTTTGCCATTTGATTGCCTCTTTTTTTTTACTGTGTTTGAACCCTGTTAAAGTTGAGAAATCACACTGCATATTGGGTTGGCTCAGTTAGGTAACTTGTGGCGCGTTTCCACTGCAGCGGGTAGCTCCTTTAAGCGTGCCGAGCCGTGCGGGGCCCGTTTTTGGTTGCGTTTCCACTTGGCCTAGTTTTAGACCGGGGCTACTTTTTCACCTTTTTTCTGGCCCGACTAAATCGTGGTTCTAGGGCCAGGAACAACCAGGCTGAGTCGGGCTGAGTATGCTAAACTAGAGAGAGAATCGCTGGCAAGGGGGCTACAACTACAACAAGATGAACATATTTGACCGTGATTTAATTGTAATACACGTTTCAAAATGATGCCGAAGTAACAACATACTGATACCGGTTAGTACAAACCATGAATTAATGCTTTGACAAGTCTGCAGACAGACGGCAGGCGAAAAACCCTTTTAAAATGCGTGCTTTCTAAATGGAGCTAAACTAACGTTATATATGCTCCGACCGTCCACACTCACAACAACGGCTTATACAGACATAAATAAACCAGCGACTGTATTCACCATGACACAGACAGTATGTGGTTTGTACTTGTTTAACTTTTGTCTAGTTTCTGAACAGATATGAAGAGCTGTGAGCTCTGAGTGCTAAGAGCTAACGGCTGTGTTGTTTTTTGAAGATGACGTCACGGCTCCGCCTACACTGCGTTACTATAGTAACTACCCCAGTTCCTAAACTGTAATGGAAGCGCAGCATTAAAGTGAGCCGGGCCTAATAAGGCCTAACCAAACCGAGCGAGGCCTGCAGTGGAAACGCGCCATTGGTAAACATGTTCATACAGATCTACTTCATATAGTAAACAAATCTAGTAAACAAATCTCTTCACTCAGGTATCTTTCCACAGGCCCTGAAAACTGCAGTCATTAAACCGCTCTTAAAAAAGAATAATCTAGATGCTTCAGTAATGCACAATTACAGGCCCATATCAAACCTCCCATTTCTAGGTAAGATCATTGAAAAAGTGGTTTTTCAACAGTTGAGTAATTTCTGGCATTTAAATAGTTGTTTCGATGTGTTCCACTCAGGCTTTCGTCCAAACCACAGCACTGAGACTGCTCTTGTAAAGGTCTTTAATGACATCCACTTAAACACAGACAGTGGCAGAACTTCAGTGTTAGTATTATTAGATCTCAGTGCTGCGTTTGACACTGTTGACCACAACATATTACTAGACCGACTGGAAAACTGGGTGGGACTTTCGGAAACAGTTCTAAATTGGTTTGAATCCTACCTAAAGGACAGAAACAACTTTGTTTCTATAGGTACATACACATCTGAGTTGACACATATGACATGTGGGGTTCCTCAAGGCTCCATCTTGGGGCCTCTTCTCTTTAACATCTACATGCTACCACTGGCTCAGATAATTAAAAACAACAAAATAAGTTACCATATATAGCTATGCAGATGACACACAAATCTACGTAACAATTTCACAAGGAGACTATGCTCCAATTCAGCAAAGTCAGAACGTATAAAAGTGAGCGCTGAGCTTCTGTCTGCAATGTTCAAACCAACAGATAAAGCCAGAAATCTAGGTGTAGTCATGGACTCTGCCCTGAGTTTCAACAGTCACATTAAAACAGTTACTAAATCAGCCTACTATCACCTAAAGAATATATCTAGGATTAAAAGACTAATGTCACAGCAGGATTTGGAAAAACTTGTCCATGCTTTTATCTTCAGTAGACTCAACTACTGCAATAGTGTCTTCACAGGTCTCACTAAAAAATCTATTAGGAAGCTGCAGCTGATTCAGAACGCCGCTGCTCGAGTCCTCACTAACACTAAGAAAGTGGATCACATCACTCCAGTTCTGAAGTCTTCACACTGGCTTCCTGTGTGTCAAAGAATAGATTTCAAAATACTGCTGGTTTCGGCCCAAATTACATTTCTGACCTCCTGCTAAATTGTGAACCATCCAGATCTCTCAGGTCTTCAGGGACTGGTCAGCTTTCTGTCCCCAGAGTCAGAACTAAACATGGTAAAGCAGCGTTCAGTTATTATGCTCCAAATATCTGGAACAAACTCCCAGAAACCTGCAGGTCCGCTGCAACTCTGACTACTTTTAAATCCAGGCTGAAGACTTTTCTTTTTGTCGCTGCTTTTAATTGAACTATTCATATCTTATACTGCACTGTAACTTTTATCCATGTATTTTTTCTTAATGTCTTTCATTTTTTGTTTTTCTTTTAATGTTTCTTTTATTATCTTTTACTGTTTTTAAATGCCTTTATCTGAATGTCTTTCATTTTTGTAAAGCACCTTGAATTGCCTGGTGCTGAAAGGTGCTATATAAATAAACTTGCCTTGCCTTGCCTTGCCTTGCCTTACTGAGGTTACCACATGTAACTAGTCGAACAGTGGCTTCATTCCAGCGATGTTTTCATGTTTTCATCCCAGATAATCATTCTCAAACAAAGAAGCACAATAAAGATACCGACATGCCGATTCTCTTTTCTTCAAGGTCTTGTTGTTATACAAGCTGCAAGGAATATTGTAATTTGTAAAGAGGTTACATTGCCTTTTAAATTATTATACGTTTATACGGATTTACCCTTTGAACACATAACCTGTACAAAGTATAACTGGACTTAAAAAGCAACACCAAGGGTTTATATCCACAATAAAAAGCACATGCAGATTTGCATGCATGCTTTGTGTGCTCAGAGTCCAATGTACATTTTGCAATTTAATATGCCACTTTATTACAATAATCACAGTGTTAAGCAATATATTTAGAGTTCAGTTGGAACATTATTTGCTGTCAGGGTGAATCGCCCTGCTCTCCCTGGCTGCCAGTTTAGATGCAGCTCAGGGCTCTGATCCACTTTGATCCCATCTTTGATCTGCCCATGCTCGTACATTACATCTAAAATCCCACTCATCTTCCACCTTACTACATTCTGGAGAGCAGAACAAATTCTGCAGTGTAACCCTGTTGACTCTGGTGAGGTGGGGGCTCCACATCCACACCTATTCAATGTGTGAGGAGACCAAAGCCTGGACAGTGTACTGAAATCCTGTTGTGACAGCTGTCCAAGCACACGTATAGGCTTTGGCCAATTTGCTTTTGCAAGTTTTTCTGACAGAATAAGCTTGTTTTGTTCGCACATAGCCATGAATATGGATGTATTGACTCTTGTGCCTGAAGGCAAATAAACAGTCTTTCACACTGTATAGTTTTATTGCAGTCTGCTGCCTGGCTGTACACTTCTCCTGCTTTATTGCCAGTATCCTCTCCCCCTCGTCTACAATGTTTATGCAAATGTTTCACAGGTGTATGCTGAGATGAAAACCATAAAGTGTTTCAAATATTTCATATCTTGTCTCCACACATTTCTGTTTAGATAAGGCTGCCAATGTGGACAATTTGGATAATAAAGACAATTGGTGTGTGTAAAACTGCATCCTGTGAATCCATCTGAAGACATTTTATCAAGTAGAAAATATCATAAAACACACAGTTAAACAAATGAAAAGCCAACCAAATGCCATGCAAGGCCCCCTAGAAATGTTTTCGAAACTTGGAGACGCTCGCACCGCAGGCATCCAGATTTGTTTTGTATTTCAGAAAAACACAAGCTGAGTTGGCTGCGTTGGGAGGAAACTGAGCATGTCAATTTGGAGAGAAATGAATAAGGGGTGATCTCCAAATCAAGCAGGGCTCAGCTCCACAGAAACCTTTGACCACGCATTAATTTACAGTGACGTGGTGCCAACGCTGGCGAGAACTGATTTCAATGGGCCAATTTCATATTTCATAGCAGCATGAGAGAAAGGTTGCCCTCCAAGCTCTGAGGCTCCAGGAGCTGACTCACCTGAAGCTCTGAGTTGTGGTCTGTGATGTTGGTGTTGTAGTTCCAGCTGGCGGAGACGCTCATGAAGAACACCTCCTCGGCGGTGCCGTTGTAATCGTTGAGGAATTTCAGGGCATCGTCCATGGTGTTCTGATACACCCCTGGCAGCCAGCTCCCTGGCAGAGCCTCACAGAGTCCACACACTGGCAGCAGCAGCAGCACTGACCACAGCAACCTGTCCATTCCAGTGGCCATGGTGAGCCTCCACCCAAGACCAAAATGGAGAAAGACTTTAAAAGAGTTGGAAGGAGCTAAAAATACACTTTCTCCCAAGAAGTGAGAGTACACCTTCCCCCAGGAGCTGCTGTCTCATCCGCTCCCTGGTCTGGCTGCTGGTGAAATGCACAGAAGCCAATGAGAGCTTCTTTTTAAATGTCAGTTTAACCCTGCCCACACTGCCTTCCCTCTTTCCACTTGCCCACTTACTTACTACTATCTTTCCTCCGTCCCTCCTCCTCCTGCTTTCCGTTCAGCAGACGGAATTCAAATGGATGCCGGTATCTTTGATCAAATCGAAGTTTGCATAACTGTACTAGATGTGAGATGATATGACACACCAATGCAGCCTGCCTGTGGAGTGGCGGATCCTCACTAACCAGCACTGAGCGTCTGGGAGGGATTCCTACACTTTGCTCTCTGTTCCCTCCTTCAGCTTAGTGACAACCGAGGGAGGGGGGTTATAAAAGGCAGGGGAAATAAAAGAGAGAGGATTGGGGAATGAAACAAGAGGGGGATGAACGGGTTAAAGGCTGAGATTTGGAAAAGCTGTAAGAGATTAGCACAAAGAATGACAGAGGAACAAAATGGTGAAAGGGGCTCACCTTGAGTTGTGTCTTTATGCAGCACATCTTCTTTGTCCCTGATCAGAGGAAATAAAACATACAGCACATCATTACAAATGGAAACATGTTTTATGTGATATGGATTCCCACACAAAATCCTGCAACAACCCCAATAAGAGACAGCTGATGGGTCTTTTTTAAGAACAAGGAGGTTCACAGCTGTCAGGCAGTGGAGGGATCTCAAGCTGTCTCCATTCTTCTCTATAGTCAAATCTTTATTGTATAGATAGTACCACTATACTGTAGCATTTAAAAAGCCATATTCCACAGGCTGTCGCACAGCAACAGTCAGTGCAAGTAATACATTTCATATCAGTCAATGGCAGAATTACACTCTATTTCGTCATCATTTAAGTTGCGCTGACGGCCTTTTTCTTATCATACATAGTGTTACTGTTTTTGTTACCATTTAAATAATGAATACTATTTATTACTTTTATTTTAAATCAAATGCACCTGTTTTAGATAATATATTTATTTTGATGTGTTGATTTGCAGGTTGGTTGTTATTTGTATTGTTAATGTATTTTATTATATTAACTAGCTATTTATCAAATTAAAATACTGTTATGTACACTATACAATATCTCTAGTTTTGTAGATACCAGAATACATGACACAATGAATCTCTGTAATATATTTATGTATGTATGTATTTAAACAATGTATGCTGGTCACCTGGAATCCTGGTAAGCTTCCAGCAGGGTATATTTAATACTATTAATAAACATAAACTGGTGATAGATGGATGCTGTTTTTTTTAGCTGGCCAGGATGGCTGGTTCAGCTGGTTCACCAGCTGAACCAACCATCCTGGCCGGCCCCTGGTCAATTTAGCTGGTCAGGTTGGTTGACCAGCCAGACTAACTAAGTTGTTCGAAGCTGTTTTTTTCAGCAGGGTAGACGCCGCGGCAGACAGGGAGAATGAAAAAACATGGATACAAATCAAAGACAACGAAAAGAAAAAGGTGGGGCTGAGAAGGCAAGAGAGAAAAAGGTGAAGTCACTCGCAGGTGAAGCATATAAATGTCGCAAATTGACAGACCTTTTTGGCAGCAGCGCTGCTACAAGCACTATCATCAGCAGTTTAGAACAAGTGCAAGATGATGAAGAGAATGATGAGGGCGCGAGTTCAGATATACAGCCAGCCTCCTGCGTTCATGATGAGGGACAGAGAGTTGAGCTGGTGGAAGAACCCGTTGACATTTTCATGTGGCCGGACAGGGTCAGTTTCCAGGGCTGAATTCTAGTCCCAGTCCACCCCTGTTGCTGCTGCTGCTGATGTACAGACATCTTTGCAAGCTTGTGCAAAATATGCACACCCTAAAACAGAGCCCTTAAATACAGGAAGTGGCTAATTAGTAAATGTAAGACATATAATTAGAGGGAGTGGGCGATTGAGACCTTACATTTAGAGATATTTGTCCTATCTTTAGATTCAATTAGTTTTTTGGTGCTTTTGTTTTGGTTAGTATATAAAACGAGTATTCTGGGATTATTTGTCTTGCTTTGTTTTAAAGAAGCCGTTATATATATTCCCCTTTGTGTTCCAGTTAATTGGTCAGATTTAGTCTTCTTTTGTGAGGTTAATCTGTTCAGTTTTAGAGTTAGCAGAGCCTCTGTAATGGGCCTTCCACATCTTTGCTAATTTTGTTATATTTACATTTTTAAAAGCCTATTGGTTACTCCTCATACATAAGTGTACACTAATAATACAAAGTTATTATGGCTGTGTGTACCTTGTGTGCACCTCCTAGTGGTTAAAGCACGTTATTGAATTATTGTTTTTATGTGTTATATTTGATTAAAAAAATATTAAGAGTATATACTTTCATAGGGGGAAAGTATAAATATAGAAATATAGAATATAAAAAATCAAGAAGATACTATAAGTGATCTCTACAATAAAACAGTTTAGTGTAGGATGTACAAAGATATTAATAGGAGGAGGTGCAAAACAGAAAAACGAATTAACCTTTATTTAAACATTAAATAACAGATTAAGGTCTTCTTTTAAATAAGAAAAACACTTTGGGGGTATCTATCTACAGATAAATATTAAGCCTGACAAAGTACTTAACGTCTAATATATTGCTTTCCTGCAATGTTAACTATGTTGAAGCACTTATTTTAACTGATATTATATCAATCAATCAATCAATCAATCAATGTTTATTTATATAGCCCAATATCACAAATGTTACATTTGTCTCAGTGGTCTTCACAGTGTGTACAGAATATCAGTATGACAATACGACACCCTCTGTCCTTAGACCCTCACATCGTACAAGGAAAAACTTCCAAAGAAAACCCAGTTTAAAGGGAAAAATGGGAGAAACCTCAGGGAGAGCAACAGAGGAGGGATCCCTCTCCCAGGACGGACAGACGTGCAATAGATGCCGTGTGTAAATTGAAAAGATAATACATTTGCAACATAGGTAGTCCAAATGTTTGGAAATGCATGTGTGTATAATAGGAAGATGAATCCACGAGGATATCCATCCAGGACCTATGATCCAGGACCACAGCCACGACTCAAGATCCAGCGCTCGCGATCCAGGACACAGGACCGCAGGATCATCCATGACTCCGGATCCCAGCGTATATAGACACCAAAAAGAAAGACATTTGGGGAAGCTGGGTTAATCGGAACATGAGTGTACACGGGTATAGACAGAGAGAAGGAAGAAGTAAGATGTCCCCCGACAAACTAAGCCTATATCAGCAAAACTAGGGGCTGAATCTAATCAGCCCTAACTATAAGCTTTATCAAAAAGGAAGGTCTTAAGCGCACTCTTAAAAACGGATAGGGTGTCTGCCGCCCGAACACAAACTGGAAGCTGATTCCACAAATGTGGAGCTTGATAAGAAAAGGCTCTGGCTCCCATTGTACTTTTAAAGATTCTAGGAACAACCAACAACCCTGCATTCTTGGAACGCAATGCCCTAGTAGGACAGTAGGGTATAATGAGTTCTTTAAGGTAAGATGGCGCCTGCCCATTAAGGGCTTTGTAGGCGAGAAGAAGAATTTTAAATTCTATCCTGTGTTCTATAGGGAGCCAGTGTAAGGCAGCCAGAACAGGAGTAATGTAGTCCCTTTTCCTAACTCTGGTTAGTACACGAGCCGCAGCATTTTGAATCAGCTGAAGCGACTTGATTGACTTCTTGGTACTCCCTGATAATAAAGAGTTACAATAATCCAGCCTAGAAGTAACAAATGCATGGACTAGTTTCTCTGCATCGTTTTGAGGCAAGATATGCCTGATTTTTGCAATGTTACGTAGATGGAAGTAGGCGGTCCTTGAAATTGATTTTATGTGGGCGTTAAAGGATAAATCCTGATCAAATATAACACCAAGATTCCTTACAGTCTCACTGGAGGCCAAATTAATGCCATCCATAGTTAGTATGTCTTTAGATAATTTGTTTCGTAGATTCTTCGGGCCAAGTACAATAACTTCAGTTTTGGTCGTGTTTAACATCAAAAAGTTTAAGGTCATCCACGTTTTTAAGTCCTTAAGGCAGTCTTGAATTGTATTTAGATGATTAATTTCATCAGGCTTGATTGATAAATATAGTTGAGTATCATCCGCATAACAATGAAAGTTTACAGAATGATTCCTTATAATATTGCCTAACGGAAGCATATATAATGTGAACAAAAGAGGTCCGAGCACTGAGCCCTGTGGCACTCCATGGCTAACTTTGGTTTGCGTGGAAGATTCATCGTTAACACGTACAAACTGAGAGCGTTCAGATAGATAGGACCTAAACCAGCCTAAAGCAGTTCCCTGTATGCCAACTAAGTGCTCTAGTCTTTGCAATAGGATATCATGGTCGATAGTATCAAATGCAGCACTAAGATCGAGCAAAACAAGAATAGAGACAAGTCCCTTGTCTGAGGCTATTAGAATATCATTTGTGACTTTAACCAGAGCTGTCTCTGTGCTATGATGTGTTCTAAAGCCAGACTGAAAATCTTCAAATAAATCATTGTTTTTTAAGTAATCACACAACTGTTTTGCGACCGCTTTCTCAAGAATTTTTGAGAGGAACGGAAGATTAGAAATAGGTCTATAGTTGGCTAAAACCTCTGGATCGAGGTTGTGCTTTTTAAGAAGCGGTTTTATCACTGCTACTTTGAATGATTGTGGAACATAGCCTGATAATAAAGACATATTCATAATATTTAATAAAGAAGTGCTAATTAATGGAAAAACTTCCTTCAACAGCTTAGTTGGAATTGGGTCTAACATGCACGTTGATGGTTTAGAAGAGAGAATCATTGAATGTAATTGTTCAAGGTTAATGGCTGAAAAGCATTCTAGTTTACTATCTAGTGTAATATTAGAACTTACGATTCCGGGAGCTGTTGATAACACTATACTGGTCGAAGGCAAGAGGTCATTAATTTTGTTTCTAAGAGTAACAATTTTATCGTTAAAAAAGCACATAAAATCATTACTACTGAGTGCTAAGGGAATAGAAGGCTCAATCGAGCTGTGGCTCTCTGTCAGCCTGGCTACAGTGCTGAAAAGAAATCTTGCATTATTCTTATTCTCATCTATTAATGAAGAGTAGTAGGCTGCTCTCGCTTTACGCAGTGCTTTCTTATATTCATTGAGAGTAATATGCCAAATTAAACGAGATTCTTCAAGTTTAGTGGAACGCCATATCCTTTCAAGTTGTCTAGACTTTTGCTTTATTTTGCGGGTTTCGGCATTATGCCATGGAGCTAATCTATGTTGTTTTATTTTCTTCTTTTTCAAAGGAGCAACAGAGTCTAATTTTATTCGCAGCGCATCTATAGCACTATCAACAACATGATCAATTTGGGGTGGTGTACATTTTGTATACGTTTCCTCCCCTACATGCAGACATGCTATCGAGTTAAGTATTGGTTGAATCTCTTCCTTAAATGTGGCTATAGCACTAACAGATAGGTTTCTGCTGCAAGAGCTTTTGACTAATGCTTTGTAGTCTCGTAACAGTACTTCAAAAGTTACTAAGAAATGGTCGGATAAAGCAGGATTATGCGGTTCGACTAATAGTTGCTCAATTTCAATACCATAAGTCAGAACAAGGTCGAGAGTGTGATTATAACAGTGGGTTGGTTTATTTACACTCTGACAGAAACCAACAGAATCTAATATAGAGTTAAATGCAACAGTAAGGCTATTTTTATCATCGTCAACATGAATATTAAAGTCACCTACGATAATTACTTTGTCTGTTTTAAGAACCAAAGTTGATAAAAACTCAGAGAATTCTGATAAGAATTCTGAATAAGGACCTGGTGCACGATACACTGTAACAAATAAGATTGGCTGCAAAGTTTTCCAGGTCGGATGCGTAAGACTAAAAACGAGGCTTTCAAAGGAGGTATAATTTAATTTTGGTTTAGTATTGATAAGTAAACTTGAGTCAAAGATTGCTGCAACTCCACCTCCTCGGCCCGTGCCTCGAGCAATATGAGTGTTGACATGGCTGGGTGGAGTGGCCTCATTTATGCTGACATATTCTTCATGTCTCAACCAAGTTTCAGTGAGACAGCATATATCAATATTATAATCTGATATTAAATCATTTACCAATATTGCTTTAGATGCTAGAGATCTTATGTTTAAGAGACCACATTTAATCTTCCTGTTTTGTTGCACTGTAGTAGTTGTTACATTTACTTTTATTAGGTTATTATGTATGACACCTCTATTAGGTTTTACCTTAAATTGTCCTTGGGCAGACACACACACCGCTAATATTGGGTATTTTATTGGGTTCGGGATTCCTATGGGTGACTGCCTAGGAGAGAGCGCAGAGAAGCGTGTAAGACTGCGACTCTGCCTCCTGGTCTCAACTCCAGTTTGTCATGGATTACGTCCACAAAGCCCTGAAATGTTTGCCGAAATGAGATCTGCACCTTTCAAAGTAGGGTGAATGCCGTCTCTCTTAATCAGACCAGGTTTTCCCCAGAAGGCTGTCCAATTATTTACGAAGCCCACATTGTTTGCTGGGCACCACCAAGACAACCAGCGCTGAAATGATGACATGCGGCTATACATGTCATCATTGATCAGATTGGGGAGGGGACCAGAGAAGATTACGGTGTCCGACATTGTTTTAGCATAACTACACACCGACTCCACATTAAGTTTGGTGCATTCTGATTGGCGTAAACGAACATCATTACCACCGACGTGAATAACAATCCTACTGTATTTACGTTTATCTTTAGCCAGCAGTTTAAGATGCGCCTCAACGTCGCCCGCTCTGGCCCCCGGAATGCATGTGACTGTGGAGGCTTCGGTCTCTAAATTCACGTGTCTCATAATAGAGCTACCAATAACCAGAGTTGGCTTCTCAGCGGGTGTCTCGCTGAGTGGGGAATATCTGTTAGATACGTGAACGGGTTGGTGGGGACCTGCGGGTTTCGCGTTATGCCCCTTCTGAACAGTCACCCAGCCTCCCTGCTGCTCGGGAGTTGCCGGGGGACGGCTAAGAGGAGCTACATTTTGCCGGTCCGCACATGCTAACATGGGCTTTACTTTAGCTGAGTTACTTTCTAAGATGCGGAGCCGGGCTTCTATGGCTATGATTCCCGCCTCCAACCTAACAACTATACTACATTTAACACATGTATCCTTACCAGTAAGGGAGGCCGGGAAGTAACCAAACATGAGACAGGAAGAGCAGGAAATAGCACCAGAAGGTGGGGAAAGAGCCATGGCTAGCTATAAAGTAGCTACCGTTAGCAAACCCGAAAAGAGTGTAGGCAACTGTGGAGTTACAGTCGCTAAGAGAAGGAGAGTTGTGAGTGCTTAAGCTGTAGTAACGTGTGATTACAACGTCAGGCAGTCGCCGTGATCAAGAGTTTTAAAACGATCGATTAAGTTTAAGTTAATAAGCTATCAGCAACAGAACAGGCACACGGGATACCCGGAGATGACAACAACAACCGGAAGTTACAACGTGCAACGTGCTCACCGCAATAGGTGAATGACTTTACAACAGCTAAAAGATTTCTTCTTAAGAGTTTGGTTTACTTTTTTCTCGAGATTGTACGAAGTGTTTATGGATTGTATTTAGATGTGTTAACAATAAGCACATGTGATTATTTTTGACCGTTTCATTCATAGTTTAAACTCATATCTGATTTATAGCGATCATCACATCAGAGTGGCTTTTACCTTGGCATTCACATTGCTACAATAAATGAATATTATGGTATTAAAATAATATTTAATGGTGTAATACATGCTGATAAGGATTGACAGATAAAGATGTTATTTAAAATATGCTGACATTTTAACTTTTGAACTAAATAAACTCTGATCACTTGGTGTAACTTAAGGTTGTTATGATTCCTTGCAACACACTGAAGATTTAAAGTAAGTGAATCAACACTTAACATATTGACTGTGATGTCTTTATGTAAAACACTGATTGAAAGTCAATTGTTTGCAGGTCAAGGCAGAGAGAGTGATTATCAACTCACAATAAGACAGCGATTGCATGTTCATGAGTAGTTCAGGGTCACGAGTTCAGCCTGGGATTAAAATCACACCGCACTGTCCTGCATCTGAGCTCAGATCTGCATCGCTCGGGATAAGAGGAGTCATCATAGATATCTGTCTGACAGTGATAGTGAAGTACATTTACTCATATACTTACATGAAATGTTAAGATACTTGTAGTTATTTTTTATTTGATGCTACTTTATACTTGTACTCCACTCAATTTTAGTAGTCAATAGCGTAATTTTTACTCCTCTAAGATTATTGTACAGTATATGTTTACTAGATTCAGATTATTATTTAATGCAAAATATGAATTAACTTATCAAAAAACATTGACTATTAGATAAAGGTTAAAGAAAGTAATGAAAAAAACTCCACATTAAACTCCACGTCAACCAGATGACTCAATCCAGAAATTGAATATACAGTATAAGACAATGAAATAGGCCATATGGATAACGGGTACTTTTGGTACACTAATTACATTTTTATGCCAATACTTTCGTACTTTTACTTAATCAATACTTTGAATGCAGGTTTTTTTAGTTGTGACAGAGTATGTTTTACAATTTTTGATTGCTACATTTACTTAAGTAAAGTATCTTAATGCGTCAATGCTGTCTGTCACGTAGCAGATATCTTAAAACTGATAGCAGATATCTCACAAATATCACCAATGTTCTTGCAAATAAACAAGTGCTGATGGCTTTGGAAACATGAGACTCATATCCAACATGTGAGCGAGCGGATGTGGGCTGAGAGCTGAGAGCTGATACAGAGTTCATCACCGCTGGATTGATAAGGGGGAGATGGAGCACTGTGATGAAGTGATAGAGCAATGACTGTGTAAACTTGTGGCTAACGACGCCTGGTCATCATAGGGTCAAGTTGGAGACAAGCGAAAATAAAAACATCTGCTGAGAAAATAAATACATATCACAGGTTTTTTTTTTATCAGTGGTGGAATGAAATAAAAATGCATTTGCTCAAATACTTAAGTACAGTCTTAAGGTACTTGAATATTAAAAGTACTTCTTACTTCTATTAACTTTCACTTTGTACTCCACTTCATTTATCTGACAGCTAGTAACATTACAGATTCAGGTTATTAGCTGATAATATAACTCAACTAATAATTAAGCATTGACACATTTAACAGCTGAGATGAATACATTCATGCTTGAATAATATATTTTTTTTAAATCCAGTTAGTTACTATGAATGATTCTGCAATAACAACTACTTTTGTTGGTGCTTAAAGATGTTGATGCAAATACTTTGTAGTTTTACCTAAGTAACATTTTGAATGTAGGACTTTTACTTCACACTTGAGTATGGCTTCTTTTACTTACAGTAACTGAAAGACCTGAGTACTGCTTCCACCTCTCTGGTTTTCTATTGTATAACAAAGCCAGTGGCTTAAAAAAAAAGTTTGCGTAAAGGGAAGCAGCAGGTGCCTGGAGACTAATTGGAATGGAGCTAACAATGAATGTGTGTGTGTGTGTGTGTGTGTGTGTGTGTGTGTGTGTGTGTGTGTGTGTGTGTGTGTGTGTGTGTGTGTGTGTGTGTGTGTGTGTGTGTGTGTGTGTGTGTGTGTGTGTGTGTGTGTGTGTGTGTGTGTGTGTGTTTGTGCGTGCGTGCGTGCGTGCGTGCGTGCGTGCGTATGTAGTTTTCCTGAAGTCTCGGGCACTATAATTGAATTTGGCTTTCCTTTGATGGAACTCTGTGAAGTGTGGAGAGGCTTTGATAGATCCCGAACATCCAATCTCCACAGACAGGCATATGTTGCACACTATTGGACATATATGCTGTCGTGCTGTGTGTGTGTGTGTGTGTGTGTGTGTGTGTGTGTGTGTGTGTGTGTGTGTGTGTGTGTGTGTGTGTGTGTGTGTGTGTGTGTGTGTGTGTGTGTGTGTGTGTGTGTGTGTGTGTGTGTGTGTGTGTGTGTGTGTGTGTGTGTGTGTGTGTGTGTGTGTGTGTGTGTGTGTGTGTGTGTGTGTGTGTGTGTGTGTGTGTGTGTGTGTGTGTGTGTGTGTGTGTGTGTGTGTGTACTGCGGGGTGTAACTCACTAACTTGCAATTTCCGAACCTACATACAGTTCAGATGAATCTGTATTCAAATTGCATGATCTCTGGTCCTTTTCCTGTTAGGGAAACTGTGGACTCGATGCCCTGACAGGCTGGAATTTGTGCAACCTGCACACAAACTCATCATGATAACAAAAATTGTGAAATGCAATGTAAAATTACCGAAAAAATACCAGCTCACGAAATCACAACCGCTCAAACCAACTACAAACTACTACCGCGGGTTGGGCAGAGAAGGAGTCCGAGAAACTTGCTCCCCCATGTGACGTAATATGACGCGTTTGACGTATGACGTTAAAAAAAGCAGTTTTAGTAGCAGAGCTCAAAACGGCTCCTTTCCCTCTGAATTCTTGCCCTTATGTCTCGTAAAACATATCAAATCCTGCATTAACTTTTTTAATTGTAATTTTCAGGCAAGGTTAAGCATAAATCAATTTTTTTTTTAAACCCTGCAAGTTGCTCTTTAATATATCAAACATTATTATATGGCTTCACAGTGTGTACTGTACAGCATATGACACCCTCTGTCCTTACACTCTTGCAGCTGACAGAGGAGACCTTGGGAAGGAAAAACAGATGTGTCCAGGAGGATGTGAAAAATCTTTCAGGTGTTGCCAAAAATAAAAAAGTAGGCCTCGTCAGGCAGGACCGTATTAAACATTTGAAAGCCCCTGCACACCACTGTCAGTGTGCACAGGTGTGTTTTCACTTGTCATGTGTGTGACATTCACAATGCTTCTGTTCTGTTCCAGCATCCCAGGCAGTAAATCAATACAAGGACCCTAAAACCAAAGCAGCTAATTGGAATCCAGCCATCATTCATTTGATCATGACCTGTGAAAAAGAATATATCTTTCACACGTCAACTAGACGATACCTTTTTAGAGGGTAGAGTTGTGTTTGTCAACTGGCAATCCAGGCATGAGTATAAATAAGAGCATGAAACAGCAGTGAGCTGTTCATGCTTTCTTTACTGATGCGCGGTGGATTTAGATTTCAATACAGCTAATCTGCTGCCAAAAGATGAATCTCTTCAGACGGTCCAGGATAAACATAAATAATTAGTTTACTCATGAAGACAAATGTGACCTCTCTAATACTGTGATTGGTGGATTGAAAAGTGCATCATCAGTGTTAGTGTGGAAAAAATGAATGAACGAGGTAATTGAGGGTTACAAAACCTTAGCATTTGAGGCAGTGGATGAAGATGACATAATGTCTGAGGTCAGGGAGAGGGCAGGAAGGTAAGTATAGGGTGTTCTTGCTCTGCTGCAGTAGGTGTTTCTACAGTGTATCACACATCCAGGCGATTTCTGTTGTCTGGGTGTGTAGTGTAGCTTTTTTCCGGCTGCGATAAATCATGCAACATTAAAAAAAAACAAGCGACAGCAGCTATTTGTCAAAGCCAGCGACTGTGCATGTTTTTCCCTGCACAAAACTACGCACCGATACAGAATATGTGTCAAGATTCACAGAATGTATGGTTAATCCCAGTAGTTTGGCTAAAGCAAGTGTTATCCTTTTTGTGATTGGTTAATCTCAATTTGCAACCAATCTTGTTTTCTTCAAACATTAACAAATGACTAATTATGTGTAGATATTAAGTTAGGCTATGACATAACATAGTATCCCATCATCTCTTATCAGACGACAACGATCCTGATGAGTCTATAATACAAGGTACACACTGATAACAGCACATGCGTCTGCAGACTATCTTTAACACTATCAATCATTATCAAACATTTGGATTATACTTTCAAAGGAGGACGAAGATAGCTATCAGATCCTTTAAAGAACATTAGCTAATGATTTTCAGGGTGTTTAACTTCATGCGATTAGTGGGATCCGCTTTCCTTGGGGACTCTTAGTATGCCGCTAACATGCTCACAGTAAAAATGCTAACATTTTTAGCATTGTTAATGTTAAACATCTTGATTAAGAGTGTTAGCATATTCATATTTGCTTACTAGCAGCAGCACAAATGTTGACCTGATGATGGAGCTAGATGAGTTAAGGGATCACAAAATCATATAGGGGAAATGTCGATTACAAATGTCATGGCAATGCTTCAAATGGTTGTTGAGATAGAATTATAACCGCAAATCAACATCCAGCTGGTGCAAAAAGTTCAATCCATTAATTCGATGTTTATGATATCTAGCTAGATGAGTTCGTGTTAGATAAAACGTCAGACGATCATGAAAGTCATGAGGAAACCTTCTCTTGGCATCCTGAACATCTGGATCAAAATTCATGGCAATCAATCGAATTGTTGTCAAGAAATTGCAAGAAAAACAAATAAATCAACTTCATGGCGCCACTAAATGAAAGCCAGAGGATCAAAACACTAGGAACAATCCTCTTATAACAAATGTATGACACTTTATAGCAGGCATTTAATAGTAGTGGAGATATTTCAGACATATCAACTGACAACAAGAACACAATTGAGTTGGGGGTGTTTTTAAGTGGTCTAAGCTGTATCATCCATGCACTGCAAACAGCTTGTTCCTGTCATCCCTTTACTTCCAGCCTTCTAACGTAAAATGTGCATAAAAGGCCCTAAAATAGGAACCAGAGCTGAGGTCAGAGTAGCAGTCTGTGCAGCATAATTTAAACAGTAAAGTATCCCTTTGACAGACATCTTCTTTGGTCACCTGATAGTCAAGTATGAATACTGGCATGGATCCAAATAAAATGTTATCGTGGTGTGTCACATGGCTCATTGAGCGGAAAGTGTCTTGATGAACTGGCACATGGCGGAACATGTGCTCTTATCATCTGCATTGTTTTGGAGCAGACCGTGAGCCATGTTAGCATGAATACTGTCACTACAAAGAGACGTAAAACAGCTGCAAAGAGACAAAAAACACTATTAAAATGGGGCAGAAACTACAAAGAGGCACAAACTGACTAAAAGGAAATTCAAAATGAGTACAAAATACACAATATTAATATAGTGTAGGTCAGGACCATACCTATAGGCCTATAAGGCATATTTATACTTTTTATTTTTCAAAATACCAAACAGATCATGCATTTTAGCCATTCCTCATTTCGCTCAATTTAACACTGTCTTTTCATGGGCTGATTCTGTGAGAACAGCACCATCTACAGGCCTGGCATATGTACTACAGCGTCTCCAGCGCTTTCGAACGGCAATGTCCGTGGCTGTCTCCTCCTGATTGGTGGAGTTGGCCCAATAGCCGTAGCGCCACTTCTGTGACGTCATAGAAGTGTTCAAATTTCGATCAGTCTGTATCAGATCCGTTGCAGCCCCTTTTTAAGAGATTTGGGTATGGAGGAAAATAGAGAGGGTTGTGTTTTCTGACACTTGGTGAGTTCCCTGGAACACCGGGGACACATATTCATAGTTCTGCGTACCGGTACACCGAACCAGTACTGGACTTCAAGTGGTTAAAACCGGAACGTCGGGAACCGGTACTTGGACTCGCAAAAAAACTAGCACGTTTACGTATATTCTCCTTTTTGTTCTAAACCATCTAAAACCTCCCTTGAGGCAGGAGAGACTGAAAAGAGTCAAGGGAAGCTTATAAAAGTTAACAGCATTTAATTACACAAAAGATGCGGTGGTATACAAATTAAATTGCAAAAGGAGGTGCTCTCCTCATCTCCCGTCAGCCCAGGTTGGTGTCTGTGGTTATTTAAACATTTCCTGATAAACGTTATTCAGCGTCAATAAATGAGTGCTAATCCCAGTGTGCTCAGCAGAGGCGGCGCTAGGGGGTGGCTACTTGGGCTCAAGCCCCGGATGTTTTCTGAAAAGCCCCGGATGTTTCACTTAAAAAAAAAAAATTTTAAAAAAAATTAAAAAATTTTTTTAAATGTCTCGGGAGTAATGTGCAGTACCGGAGTCCACCAGAGAGGCAACCGCTGCGGGACATTAGCCTGCGTAGCCTTCCCTGCCCTGAAGAAGAAGTGATCCTTCCTAGTGCCTGACGAGTTTTAAGCTAATAGCCTATAAAGTTATGGATATGAGAAAGTTATTTTCATCGAAGCAGGCGCCACAAGCTGCAGCAGCAGCAGCAGTATCAGCAGCTGACAACAATGTCATCACCAGCAGTGAAGAAATGGATGTTTCAGGTTTGTGAATCTAATGGTGATATCTGCGCTCTGGCTGACTCAGTAAGAAGTGAAAAAGAGTGATGTACTGTAACGTTAATCTTATAGCTAGTAAACATGGAGTAACCAAGGCAAGGCAAGTTTATTTATATAGCACCTTTCAACACAAGGCAATTCAAGGTGCTTTACAAAAATGAAAGACATTCAGACAAAGGCATTTAAAAACAGTAAAAGATAATAAAAGAAACATTAAAAGAAAAAATACATGAATACAAAGTTACAGTGCAGTTTAAGATATGAATAGTTCACACAGAAGTTCCACTTTACTGATGAACACAACAGCTCAGTTTAAATTAAAAGCAGCGACAAAAAGATAAACCACACTAAGTCAATACCCTTATATGTTAGTATGTATTCAGAACATGACTAAAAGTGATCCTAAGATGTAAAGTTAACCCTTCATACCTCAGTCTACTTTTAAGACACTAAAATAACGTATTCCAATTTTTATTTTGTTTTCGCGCGTGGAATTATACTGGCTCTCGTTTCAGTACACATACCAACGGAACCATAGCAACGGAACTGACAGGCAACTGTTATGGAAATCTAGGACCCAACACTGTGGAGAGTACAAGTCAAAGTGATCAAAACAAATAAATGGTGAATCAAACAGAGCTGTCTTTCTAGTTATTTATTTGAAGCTTCAAATAACTGACAGGCAACACTCTGAATCCGATTGGCTGTGACTGCATCCAGTGCCTGATTCAGAAACGTGACTCTTACACTCTTTACGTCACAAACAAAGATGGTGGATGAGAATAGATCTATAAAACAATAAGCAATGCGCAGTGGATCGGAAGAGGACGGTGTGTCGCCGTTGTTCGATAGCGGTGCGGTATGCTAATGGCAACACACGCCAAACATGCTAAATCACATCAGAAGGCATCACCCAGATTTTCCAATCACCGGAGCCCCAAAAGACAACAGCAGTTCAACAGCTGATCCCCGCTGCTTTTAAGAAGCCAATAGACATGAGAGCCGAGAAACCAAAATAAATAACGGAAGCTTTTGGTATATTCTTTCAACGACTTTGCACTCTGGAAACACTTTCTTATTATTTATGATGTAATATTTTCAAGACATTCTTTTTAGTTTTACAGCTTGATGAAACCTTTTTGTTTGACATCAGCCATTATAGATACTATGGCCATCTGAGTGTGTGTGGTACTGTTTGTAGTTTGTTTTTAACTGTTTAATGTATTAAACAGTTAAAAACAAACTACAAACAGTAGTTTGAATAATTAACTGTAGTTAATTATTCAAAATGTCAGAGTTCAGAGTTCCTTATTTTTAAACTGAAACTTGCACTACTGTTCAAAAGTAAATAACAACACACCTGGAATTATGCATTTGGGACTTTTTTTTGCTTTTTCTTGTTGTAACGAACCGTGACCCCCAAACCGAGGTACTAACCGAACCGTGACTTCTGTGAACCGTTACACCCCTAGTCCCCGGTGTTCCAGGGAACTCACCAAGTGTCAGAAAACACAACCCTCTCTCTTTTCCTCCATACTCAAATCTCTAAAAACGGGGCTGCAATGAATCTGATACAGACTGATCTTATAATAATATAATAATAATCCTTATATTTATTATAGCGCTTTCTCAATGACTCTTAAAGCGCTTTACAAATACACATTACACATACAGATCATACATGTAATGGTCATCTACTGTGGACAATACCCACAGGAGCACATTCGGGTGAAGTGTCTTGCCCAAGGACACACCGGCCTGCCTGATCTTGAATTATTTTCTACGTCACAGAAGTGGTGCTCCGCTTATTGGTCAATTCTCCACCTATCAGGGGAATGTGGGGTTGGGCCACGGCCGGCCATTGCGCTGGAGACGATGTAGTACATATGCCAGGCCTGTAAGTGGCGCTATAGTCTGCCACAAAAGCAGCGAAGAAGACTTCCCGCGCATGGTTGCCCTTCTGTTTATACTCTGCTCTGGCTCTTTTTCTCCCTCCCCGAGGCAAGCGTTTGCTCCCGCTGCTGTAATTCAATGCAATCCCTCCCTCACTGTAATTCTCTCCGGTTAGTCCACCAGCAGATGACAAACACCCTCCTCTCCGGCTCTTCCAAGGAACGAGGGGACCGTGTGGCAGAGTTTCAGTTAGATTTTTATTTCGCCGGTCAACATGTCCGTTAAAGTTTAAATCTTCCAGACAAAATTAGAAAATTGCCGGTCAAAGGTCTTCTTTGTTATTTATTGAGCTTTAAAACAAATGAATAACGACTCTATATAATAATAATATAAGAATAAAACACGGAGGACGGAGATCTATTTTTCTCCCCCTCTTCTCCCCGCTGCAGCCCAGCAGCTGATCTCAAAGCACGCTCCCCTCTCCTGCAGGGGGGCGTGGTGCAGCTCACAGAATCAGCCCCTGCAAAAACAGCGCTGGAAAGAGCAAATAGAGCTAAATGAGGCATGGCTAAAATGCAGGATCTGTTTGGTATTTTGAAAGAAAAACGATTTATATACTTTATATAGGTATGGCCCTACAATATATTGTTCAAATATAGCATGACATGTCCCCTTTAAGGTATTATTAAGGTAGGGTTAATGTTGCTCTCAAAGTGCACCAGATTGATGCTTTTAACTTCAATATTTAAAAAAAAAAATCTTCCCGGGGGAGCATGCCCCCGGACCCCCCTAGAGGAGGTGACGACCCCCCTAAAGGATGTTTGGTCCACCCCCCACTTGTAAAAAAAAAATAGCACTTTACCCATGCACCCCCCCCCCCCCCCAACAACTCCTGGGCTAAGCCCCGGATCTCCTACAATCCTAAATCCGCCTCTGGTGCTCAGTGTACAACATCACATGTCATTTCACCTTCGATTCACGGTTTGAAAACGTAGCATTTCGCCACATGCTAATGATAACCGGAAGTGAAGAATTTTCAGAATAAAAGTATTAAATTAGTGTGAACTTCCGTTTTTTCAGAATAAAACTGATTTAAATTAAATAGTGTATTTAATTCAAATTACGCCATATCAACATTGATTTTAATTTCTAACAGTATGTATGTACATCACTATGTATGTAGTATGTATGTACTGTATAATGTACACACAGAGTTGTAGAAAATACATGGTGTACAGACAGTACACTCTGACTGTACAGTCACTCCAGTGTATACTGTATAGTAGGTGTGTAACAGTGTAATGCGTATAGTCTACTCTACACTCTACCTTTCAGTAACGTTTTAGGGATTTAGGCTCAGTCAGCTCAGGGACTGTTTGGTTACTTTAGTTTGGTAAATGAAATAAATGTTTGAACTTTGTAGTAGTTCACTTTAGTTGCTGTAAGTCATTTGTAGACTAAGTGGCAAAATGTGTTTTTTTTACATTTGTACTTTGTAGAGAAATGTAGACACAAGTTAGATGGGAGCACAATAAACCTGACGAGTTTGAATTTGAGTTGATTATGAGTTTATTTTCAATTGATAATTAGCTCACAATAAGTTCACTTTAGTTACTCACACAACTTGACACAAGCCATGGGTTCAGGTCCGGACTTATAAGTCCGGACCTGAACCTGAACCTCTGGACTTGAGTCCGGATCTGAACCTGAATGTGAGTCCAGGTACGCAGCACTACATATTCGTGTATAAAAGACGTACAAAAGTGCATTTTTCATGATAGGTCACCTTTAACTATAAAGAAACTACAAAGAGACACAAAACAACTAGAAGGACATTCATTATGACTATGACACAAAAAAGAAATACAATGAATTGAAATGACCATAAAATACACAAAGACACTTAAGGTGGCCAGTACGAGGCAGCAAGCAAACTCCAAAGAGACGAAAAACAACCACGAAGAAACACCAAACAACCATAAAACACCTACAGCTACACATACAGGCTCAAGAGACACAAAATAACCACATATATATTAAAAACAGCAAGATTTCAAAAACGAATACTTCTGTATATTACATTACATTACATTGCATTTAGCTGATGCTTTTATCCAAAGTGACTTACAATAAGTGCGTTCGACCAGGAAGACACAACCTTGAAGAAAACAGAATCATAAAGTACATCAGGTTTCATAGAGCCAAGTATTTCAAGTGTTACTCAACTGGCTATAGATAAGCCAGTCCTTTATTAGTATATAAGTGCTCTGTTAGCAGTTCTTTGTTAGTAATTCTATCGCTCGAGGTGGAGTCGAAAGAGATGAGTTTTCAGTCTGCGCCGGAAGGTGTGTAAGCTTTCTGCTGTCCTGATGTCAATGGGGAGCTCATTCCACCATTTTGGAGCCAGGATTGCAAATCTTGCTCCTATGTAGTAGAGGTGGTGTGGCCCACTGTCCCATAGTCCTCTGCTGCATGTAAACAAACAGGAACCTCTTTATAAACTGAACTCTGGCCACAGGGAGCTTTTTCACAAACACAATGAAGGATGTTTTGGAATTCAAGTTGTTACAGGATGTCTAAAACAATGCTGTGTCTCAGAGCTTTGTGTAATCATGAAACGACATTAGTGTGAAACTTCATCCGGAGCAGATGAGGCTGAGATATTAATCTGATGCTGAAGTTTATACAACTGAGCTTCTCAGTTCATATACTGTCTCTGACATTATTTATCTTTTATAATCATCATACAACAGGCTCATGTCCAGGCATTCACATAAGCACCTTTCTCTGTACTGCAGTGCCCTCTAGTGGAGTTTAAAGATAACACAGGTGGCTCAGCTGTGATACACACCTGGCATCAAATATACTGTATTATGATTTTCTTTTTCTTGAGGAACAAATATAACTACAACATACATTATGTGTCCCTTAGAGACCAGTGGTGGAAAGAAACTAAGTAGGCTACATTTACTCAAGTATTGTAGTATAGTTGTAGTTTTTTGACATATTTTAACATTTCCATTTATAGCTTTTATTTTTTTTACATTCACAGTTACTTGTTAATTTGTACATAATACAATCACATGATATGCTGATGTGATAAAATGCAGTACTGTATTACTTCTCTACTTAGTATTAAATGTATCTAAATTATAATAAATAATGTAAGTTTTGGGGACACATAATGTACGTTGTAGTTATACTTGTTCCTCTAAAAAAATACATCATAATACAGTATATTTGATACCAGAGGCCTGAACTACGAAGCAGGATTTTCGCTTAGCCGGCTAACTTCAGGGAAAACTCCGGCTTTCCGGTCCTACGATGCTGATTCTCTTTTTAGCGGGCTAGATCTCCATGGTAACTTATGCTGTGCGGCTAACCTGCTCCGGAGCAGGTTAGGTTGCAGGCTAAGAGATCAACTCAGTGAAAGCACCGCCTGCTGACCAATCAGAGCTCAGTGTGCGGAGTTTAAAGCGATCAAGTCATATTACAGGAGAAAGGAAATACGGAAAAACTGCCGTTGCCGGAAATACGGCCGGCAAAAATCATCAACTGTGTGAACGTGAAAATGAATAGAATATCACCTCTCATCTTCAGAGCAATCTGACTATTATAACATTAGCGTTAAGAAAGCTTACTTAAATATCTGCCACAACATAAGTACACTGAGTCCAGACGTCGATGTGTCCCATTATCATTCATATGACATCATATCACATCATATAGGCCTATCATATATCTCCTTATCTGAGTCAGCTTCTTGAGCCGTATCTGGCCGTGCTGATTAGACAGCATGATTATTGCACAGGTGTGCCTTAGGCTGGCCACAATAAAAGGCCACTCTGAAACGTGCAGTTATGCTTTATTGGGGGGGTCTGGGGGGGTCCGAAAACCAGTCAGTATCTGGTGTGACCACCATTTGCCTCACGCAGTGCAACACATCTCCTTCGCATTGAGTTGATCAGGTTGTTGATTGTGGCCTGTGGAATGTTGGTCCACTCCTCTTCAATGGCTGTGCGAAGTTGCTGGATATTGGCAGGAACTGGAACACGCTGTCGTATACGCCGATCCAGAGCATCCCAAACATGCTCAATGGGTGACATGTCTGGTGAGTATGCTGGCCATGCAAGAACTGGGATGTTTTCAGCCTCCAGGAATTGTGTACAGATCCTTGCAACATGGGGCCGTGCATTATCATGCTGCAACATGAGGTGATGGTCGTGGATGAATGGGCCTCAGGATCTCGTCACGGTATCTCTGTGCATTCACAATGCCATCAATAAAATGCACCTGTGTTCGTCGTCCATAACATACGCCTGCCCATACCATAACCCCACCACCACCATGGGCCACTCGATTCACAACATTGACATCAGAAAACCGCTCACCCACTCGACGCCACACACGCTGTCTGCCATCTGCCCTGAACAGTGAAAACCGGGATTCATCCGTGAAGAGAACACCTCTCCAACGTGCCAGACGCCATCGAATGTGAGCATTTGCCCACTCAAGTCGGTTACGACGACAAACCGGAGTCAGGTCGAGACCCCGATGAGGACGACGAGCATGCAGATGAGCTTACCTGAGACGGTTTCTGACAGTTTGTGCAGAAATTCTTTGGTTATGCAAACCGATTGTTGCAGCAGCTGTCCGAGTGGCTGGTCTCAGACGATCTTGGAGGTCAACATGCTGGATGTGGAGGTCTTGGGCTGGTGTGGTTACACGTGGTCTGCGGTTGTGAGGCCGGTTGGATGTACTGCTAAATTCTCTGAAACGCCTTTGGAGACGGCTTATGGTAGAGAAATTAACATTCAATTCACGGGCAACAGCTCTGGTGGACATTCCTGCTGTCAGCATGCCAATTGCACGCTCCCTCAAAACTTGCGACATCTGTGGCATTGTGCTGTGTGATAAAACTGAAAATGTTAGTGGCCTTTTATCGTGGCCAGCCTAAGGCACACCTGTGCAATAATCATGCTGTCTAATCAGCATCTTGATATGCCACACTGTGAGGTGGGATGGATTATCTCGGCAAAGGAGAAGTGCTCACTATCACAGATATTTTCAGATTTGTGAACAATATTTGAGAGAAATGGTTATTTTGTGTATAAAGAAAATGTTTTAGATCTTTGAGTTCATCTCATGAAAAATGGGAGCAAAAACAAAAGTGTTGCATTTATATTTTTGTTCAGTGTAGTATTCTGTGTGTACCTTGTGTGCACCGCCTAGTGGTTAAAGCACGTTATTGAATTATCTTTGTTGAATAATGTTATTTGATGAAAAAATATTAAGAGTACATACTTTCATAGGGGAAAGTAGACGGTCAATGATAGAAATATAGAATATAAAAAATCAAGAAGATATTGTAAGTGATCTCTACAATAAAACAGTTTAGTGCAGGATGTACAAAGATATTAATAGGAGGATGTGCAAAACAGACTAATTAAACTAATTAACCTTTATTAACACATTAAAGAATACTTTAGGTTAAGGTCTTCTATTAAATAAGAAAAAAACGTTGGGGGTATCTACAGATAAATATTAAGCCAGACAAAGTACTTAACGTCTAATATATTGCTTTCCTGCAATGTTAATATGTTGAATCACTTATTTTAACTGATATTATACACATTAATTATACTCTTATGTATGTAGATAGTATAAGAAATGGAGGTATACACACATATTGATAGATGTCTTGTAATGCACTGTTGAGGAACCTGAGACCCAAGTTGTTCATTCATTGCATAACTACACCGTAGTTGTGTATATGATATGTCAATAAACCTTAGAAAATCTTGAAATCTTGAAAGGGATGTGCAAAATAGCCATTATCAATCAATCAATCAATCATCAATCAATCAATGTTTATTTATATAGCCCAATATCACAAATGTTACATTTGTCTCAGTGGTCTTCACAGTGTGTACAGAACATCAGCATGACAATACGACACCCTCTGTCCTCAGACCCTCTGTCCTTAGACCCTCTGTCCTTAGACCCTCACATCGTACAAGGAAAAACTTCCAGAGAAAACCCACAGTTTAAAGGGAAAAATGGGAGAAACCTCAGGGAGAGCAACAGAGGAGGGATCCCTCTCCCAGGACGGACAGACGTGCAATAGATGCCGTGTGTAAATTGAAAAGATAATACATTTGCAACATAGGTAGTCCAAATGTTTGGAAATGCATGTGTGTATAATAGGAAGATGAATCCACGAGGATATCCATCCAGGACCGATGATCCAGGACCACATCCACGACTCAAGATCCAGCGCTCGCGATCCAGGGCACAGGACCGCAGGATCATCCATGACTCCGGATCCCGGGGTATATAGACACCAAAAAGAAAGACATTTGGGGAAGCTGGGTTAATCGGAACATGAGAGTACACAGGTATAGACAGAGAGAAGGAAGAAGTAAGATGTCCCCCGACAAACTAAGCCTATATCAGCAAAACTAGGGGCTGAATCTAATCAGCCCTAACTATAAGCTTTATCAAAAAGGAAGGTCTTAAGCGCACTCTTAAAAACGGATAGGGTGTCTGCCGCCCGAACACAAACTGGAAGCTGATTCCACAAATGTGGAGCTTGATAAGAAAAGGCTCTGGCTCCCATTGTACTTTTAGAGACTCTAGGAACAACCAACAACCCTGCATTCTTGGAACGCAATGCCCTAGTAGGACAGTAGGGTATAATGAGTTCTTTAAGGTAAGATGGCGCCTGCCCATTAAGGGCTTTATCGGCGAGAAGAAGAATTTTAAATTCTATCCTGTGTTCTATCGGGAGCCAGTGTAAGGCAGCCAGAACAGGAGCAATAGCCGCGTTCACACTGCGGTACTTTTCCCACAAAGGTTCATGCGAACTTAGTTCATGATCGCGTTCACACCAAAAAGAGCCGATACTAAAAGTAGTTCATGCGAACCTTTTTACCCCCTTCGAGCGGCTCTTTTTTGAGAAAAGAGCTATATTTCTGATTGGCTGGGCGAATTGCAAACCACGCCCCGTAAAACTTCCAAAAAGTTTTGTGAAGCCGCCATTTTATTATCCTCGCATTAGCATTATTAGCATTAGCTCAGCGCAGAAACGCAGAGAGACTAACTTATGGCAACACAAAATAAAACATGGGAGCGGTGGAGATGAGGAGGTGTCGGCGTTCTGGCGATTTACTCGGAAGGCTTCAGTAGCAACTGCTGGGAGTCCCAGCAGCTTCTACTGAAGCCTTCCCCAACTCCGGGGACTTCCGGACGGGGACTTTGGGCGGCAGTATACGCCGTGAAGTGGTTTGCGGCCTGCCAGTAAATCCAAAGCAGAAGAAGAAGAAGTGACGTCAGCGGCTTCATTTGCCTAATCCACCCCCAGGGACTTTTTCTGGTGTGAACGCGATCTGTACTTAGTTCATGCGAACTAAAGAGTTTGCATGAACTAAGTTCGCATTAACCTTTGTGGGAAAAGTACCGCAGTGTGAACGCGGCTAATGTGGTCCCTTTACCTAACTCTGGTTAGTACACGAGCTGCAGCATTTTGAATCAGCTGAAGCGACTTGACTGACTTCTTGGTACACCCTGATAATAAGGAGTTACAATAATCCAGCCTTGAAGTAACAAATGCATGGACTAGTTTCTCTGCATCGTTTTGAGGCAAGATATGCCTGATTTTTGCAATGTTACGTAGATGGAAGTAGGCGGTCCTTGAAATTGATTTTATGTGGGCGTTAAAGGATAAATCCTGATCAAATAGAACACCAAGATTCCTTACAGTCTCACTGGAGGCTTATACAGTCTTCAATTAACTGTTAGTAGAGAATAACGAGTAATTAATATACTTTATAGAGATCTGCAGATAAATGTTTGGTCTTCTCAAGCAGCAACTATCAAATATCTCTCCTGATTGTTGGCACTTGACAATCACCTTTCCCTGAATTTTACTCAGGTGTAACTAAAGTCTGATTTAAGGGTTGTTTATATTTCACATCATTAATCAGAATCTGCAAAGTAACTACAGATGTAGCGCTTCATTCCAGGCGCCTACCCGTGTGGGTCCGTGATCGGCACGGGGTGGGCCCCTGCTGAAAAGGAACACCCCCCTGCAGGACTTGAAACGCCCCCTTGATAAATAAATATAATTATAATGAAACCAGCTGCAATGGATCATGGATCCACCAGGGGGAGCTGTGAAAAGCTGCCACACTGGAACTCATGTGAAATAAACAGCTGATCTACATATATAGCAACACACTCACTCCCTAAGGGTCCAGGAGCGACGTTTGGTCAGTGTCCGTGGCGTCCAGTTATGACGCTCCTAGGCTCCTTCAGCGTCATAAAGGGACGCAAATAGCTTTCAACTGATTGCAATGTATTCCCATCTGCGGCGGGATTTGACGCTCATGGAAGCACGGCATTCGTTTGTGTCGGCTGCCCTTAAAGGCAATGTGAGCGTCCATTCCCATTGGATAACGGAGAATTGTACACCCGGAAGTAAGTATTCCTCTTACTGTCGATTGATTTTACAGTGATATGTGCACTACTCATCGACTAAAAAACACCAGATTATCCTTGTTAATTACACAACATTGATTGGTTTAAATTGTGTGCAATGCTTTTGTATTTTTCCCCTTCGATTCGGAGAAACAAATATTTTTTCTGAGTAAAGGATGGCAGAAGATACTACACTACCCAGATTCCCCAGCTATCGTTTGGACCACACCATGTGCTCTGTTTGACAAACACCGTGATAGTCCTCAAGCTCTGTGATTGGAGAGTGTGCTCCGAGGGTTACGCCGATTCTCGAACAGCACTTGAAATGGGATGGAACCACAGCAGACTGTCCAAAACTGGATTTGAACGGGTCCACCGCGTCCCCCCATCGAGCCATCGATCAGCTTAAGATAAGATGTACTTTATTGATCCCAAGTTGGAACATTTGCATTACATCAGCATGTGTAACAGTTGTAAATATGCAGTTGTGTTTATTTGTAAATCATTTAGTATAATCACACAAATTCTGTGTTTTATATTGAACAATTCTGTGTTCTTTATTTATTGATTGTTCAATACCTGACAAGGCCGGAGATGAAATATCTACATACATCTTATAAGAGTATAATACATTATGTATAATATCAGTTAAAATAAGTGCTTCAACATAGTTAACATTGCTGGAGGTATGCACAAATATTGATAGATGTCTTGTAATGCACTATTGAGGAACCTGCGACCCAAGTTTTTCATTCAATGCAGAACTACACCATAGTTGTGTAGGCCTATATGATATGTCAATAAACCTTAGAAAATCTTGAAATCTTGAAAGGGATGTGCAAAATAGTCATTATATACAGTCTTTAATTAACTATTAGTAGAGAATAACGAGTAATGAATATACTTTATAGGGATCCTATTAATATCTAATAATAAAATAATGAAATTCAATAACATGCTTTAACCACTAGGTGTCCCTTTATATCAGCTGTGCACCTTTATGGTGTAAATACAGCCTATCTACCAATTGGATCAAATATAAAAGTCAGCCGAATTAGTGTTGATACTGCAAGGAGACGTATTGTGTGAAAAGAAATGTAAGATGTTGTTTAATGGCTGATATATTTATGATTCACGTCACGTTTTCAGTTCCTCATGTTTGTCTAGAAGTCTTCTCATCAGGGCTCTAGAAATACAGAACTACCGCAGATATGTAATATTTAATGCAGCCGAACCGTGTATTACAATGCCGGTATGAGATGACTTTCAAAGAGAAAAGCAAGCACACTCGGAATAAAGTATTATTTTTTTTTTTTTAAATGTTTTCGGTCTGTTTCCGGTATTTGTTAATGACGATGTGCTGTGAAATGTGAGACTGGAATTGCACAGGGGAAAAATAACGTAGGCTATCTTTAAATGCGGATTTTGTTAAACTAATATGTTTGCGCTGTGGACCAACACTATACTTTGACGGGGAAGGGGGTAGCAATAAAGATAACACCATTAAACAGTTACACAACATAACAGAAATAATATCGATAGCAGCGTCCCTAGCAACCACCTTGGTAACAATGAAAACGTCGCGATTTCCTGAAGTAATCTTCGTAATAACTAGCAAACTAAAGATCATGTACATCCACTGCACACATCATCTGAAATAACAACTCATATTTCTCACATCAAATGACATCAAAACGCATTTTAATGGCCAAACTAACTTTAAAATAGACATTTTTCACCGAGAATAAAACGAAGTTCGGCCATGTTTTCTTTTTCTGCAGGGAGATATTTGAAGATCACGTGACATAGTGATGTCACAGCCATTGGAATGAATGGTGAACAAAAACGGGGTTTATCAAACAGAGCACATGGTGTAGTCCAAACGATAGCTGGGGATTCTGGGTAGTGTAGTGTCTTCTGCCATCCTTTACTCAGCAAAAATATTTGTTTCTCCGAATCGATCGGTCGAATAATCGATTATTATTCGCCAGGGCTGCCGAATAATCGATTTTGATCATGGTCCGTTTCTGGCAACCCTAGCGTGCACGTTCTGATAGAGCGGCTCCAGCTCCTTCCACAGAGCCTCCAGGTCCTCCTCAAAGGTGGGGGTCTCGTACAGGGAGCGCCAGAAAGCCCCATTGTCAGAGTGGCCTACAGACAGCACCAGGGATACAAGCATTCATCAGTGACGTGTATTTAATAAGAGTATAATAATAATAATAATGTAATACAATACTTTTATGCAAACGTTTTAAGCCAATATCCCTGAAACCGACTATTTAAGGTATTTAGACGTAGCCTCTTTTTTTTTTTTACAAAACACAGAATGATATCCTTATTGTTCACAACATGTATTTATGTTTTTTCTTTTGTTATTCGGTCATTAAATCTGCCAAACTGTATGGGATAATATAATTTCACTAATATTAAAAAGAGAAGAAAAACCATGTAAGTGGCCAGGTTAGTAACCGAAAAGAAAACTGGCAAAAAAGAATACAGAGCATAAAATGACAAGATTATACCACTTTCATGTCTTTCATTAATTAATTTCATGTCTTTCATTAATTTGCATGATGCTAGCTCTGAAAAATTCAATTGTCACACTTCAAAATACCAAGGTGGATGTAGAATTACTCGTTGAGGTCATACCATTGAGTTTGGCAGCTGTGTTGGCCAGTTCTACATATCTCTTGTCATCCTCGCGAAGCACTTTGCCGGAAACATCTCTCCATCCCTTCCAGGCAAACAACAGCTCGTCATAATCCCTGGACTCTGCCATGATCTTCTGGAGATCTGAAGGGAACCATATCATTGTACTCCTTGTATCAAATACCAATATTTGTTCCCTTTATGATTGACATGTTTTTCACACACTCACCTGGATCCAGCGGGTGGCATGTACCATCATCTTTGCAAACCTTAGCCACACTGTACTTGGTCTCCATGTTGGATATAAGAGTGTTGTACTGAAAAGGTAAAGGAACCCACCATTAGTTCGATTGTTCTTAAAAACAAACATTGTAATTATCAGGTCAGAGCCTTGGCTTTTAATAAGATATTGAATTGTTTTGCACAGAATTAGGTGGAGCTATAAATGAAAGGTTACTGAACGTACCTCTGGACCTATGAATATGTGCACAGCCCTAACTACAGGACCTTGTGCGCTAAGGTTTAATGGTTTTACTTTGCTAGCTGCTGATTGGGATATCAGTTCAGTATCATGGAGCTAATGCGAAGCCCTGATGGGGTAAACCCCATTACAGTGTAAATAATAAGCAAAGTCTAATGCTAAGGGGCATCACTTTTTAGTGTCGTCCAGAACGCTCTACTTCCCTTTTTCATGTTGTGCTATTGCAGCATGTTTCTGAATTTAGTTTTTTAGCAATATTTGGGTGTGTTGTCAAATTGAACAACTGGTGTCTTTCTTTATTCTCTCACAAAATGGCAATTTGCAT
This sequence comes from Pseudochaenichthys georgianus, assembly GCF_902827115.2. NCBI lineage: Eukaryota > Metazoa > Chordata > Actinopteri > Perciformes > Channichthyidae > Pseudochaenichthys > Pseudochaenichthys georgianus. The sequence continues at coordinate 23,146,524 of NC_047521.1, read as the reverse complement.
TTGTTTTACCTGCAAAGCATTAAGTTGTTTTATATGTGATGCAAACATCAGGGATTTAATGTAAGGGAAGCTTAGTACTTTAAACCTGTGCTGCATGTTAATGGTCTGGGACACAGTTCATTTTAACTTCCTCTAAGATCTAACTTTGTGTACTCTTGGTTAGCACCATTACTGATTTTAGCTACCTAGTGTTTTGTTATCTAGAACTAATGTATGCCTATCACTGTGAGTAAGCGTAACAGACACATTTCTCTCTATTAGGTGTCCATGTTCATTGTGTTACTGAGTTTTCTGCATCCCTGTTGCATGTACAGTGACAATTGTTTATGGAAAGCACATTTTTGTTCCCAATTCAACTAAACCATGAAACAATTTCTATAGAGCAGTTATATATAATCGTCCAACTAAACCCAGTTCCCTTCACACCTCCTCCAGTTCTGGCTTGGACAGAGCGGCCCTCTCAATGTCGCTGAGTTTCTTGACGATGCGTTTGACCGAGCCGTCCGTGAAGTCGGTGGTGTCGTACTTTCTCTCCGTACTGCAGGGTGTGGGCAGACATCTCCAAGCTCTTCTTCAGCTGAAGAGGGATAATGAATGAATACTCTTTATTTGTCTGTTCTTACATATGTAGCAGTGGAAGCAGGCTATTTGCATGGATGAAATGCACAGATGATACATGCATGAATAACATTGGTTGGTTAGAGCAGTGCTTCTCAAACCTTTTTCAGTAATGTACCCCCTTTGAAACATTTTCTCAGCCAAGTACCCCCTGACCGACGACGAAAAAGTTTGATAGAAAAAGCCTATATATATATATATATAATTACAATATAGTAATGTTCCATCAGTGTGTGATTTATTAACTCCTTCATGCATGAATTACAACAAACTAAGGATATTTTCATCTTTATGCCATGAGAAAAAAAATTTAAACTGATTTTTAAGTAATATATGTTTAACAAACCAATGAACAAAATTATATATTATGCAAAAAATATAAAATACAATACACAAATATTATAATAAAATCCACTGTGGTGCCTGATGTGCAACTATAGCCTACCATCCGAAACCCCATGCATATACAAGAAAACAGCATTAAATTAGCAGTCTCTAATGTAGTGACCACAATGCATGAAAGGGTTTTTTTTTTAAAAACGTTGTAACTGGTGGCTTACCAACAGTGGCGGCGCAAGGGGAAGGCTACTTGGGCTCAAGCCCCGGATGTTTTCTGAAAAGCCCCGGATGTTTCACTTAATGTTTTTTTTTTTTGTTGAAAACGTCTCGGGAGTAATGTGCAGTACCGGAGTCCACCAGAGAGGCAGCCGCTGCGGGACAGTAGCCTGCGTACTGCGTAGCCTTCCCTGCCCTGAAGAAGAAGTGATCCTTCCTAGTGCCTGACGAGTTTTAAGCTAATAGCCTATAAAGTTATGGATATTAGAAAGCTTTCATCGAAGCAGGCGCCACAAGCTGCAGCAGCAGCAGTATCAGCAGCTGACAACGATGTCATCATACCAGCAGTGAAGAAATGAATGATGTTTCAGGTTTGTGAATCTAATGGTGATATCTGCACTCTGGCTGACTGAGTAAGAAGTGAAAAAGAGCGATGTAACGTTAATGTTATAGCGAGTAACCACACTAAGTATACCCTTATATGTTAGTATGTATACAGAACATGACTAAAAATTATTCTAAGATGTAACGTTAACCCTTCATACCTCAGTCTACCTTTAAGACACTAAAATAACGTATTACAATTTTTATTTTGTTTTCGCGCGTGGAATTATACCGGCTCTCGTTTCAGTACACATAACGGAACCATAGCAACGGAACTGACAGGCTACCCTCTGAATCCGATTGGCTGTGACTGCATCCACTCAGAGTGTCCGATTCAGAAACGTGACTCTTACACTCTTTACGTCACAAACAAAGATGGTGGATGAGAATAGATCTATAAAACGATAAGCAATGCGCCCGAATCATCCTTTAAAACTCTACGCACATTAGTTTCACCGAAATAAGTAAACGACTGTATTTGAGTGAGTTAAGGCATTAGTTTGCTTCATCAAAGGGTGTTAATGAATAAGTGTTCTCCAGTGACTTTTGTCCGGTTTAAGGTATTATTAAGGTAGGGTTAATGTTGCTCTCAAAGTGCACAAGTTTGATGCTTTTAACTTCAATATTTAAAAAAAAAAAAAAAAAAACTCCCCCCCAACAACTCCTGGGCTAACCCTCGGATCTCCTACAATCCTAAATCCGCCACTGCTTACCAACATGACATAGGTGTTTGGTGCCGAGATGTCTCTGGAGGTGCACTGGTTTCATCGAGCCGTTGGCTAGTTTCTCCCCACAGAAAAAACACAATGCCTGGGGCGTGTTGCCATTTGTTGACGTGAATCCCATCAAAGCATACGCATCCTGATATTGACAGCATTTTGTTGGCTCAATTTTGGCTCTCTTTTTTTCTCCGTTGTCCACGTTCCCTGCTGTAGTGCTGCTACATTTAAACCACGATTCCATTTCAATGTCTATTTGTTATAATATAATATTGCAACTAGCTTTCCGCTCAGCGTGGTTCCAGGTTAGAGCCTGATTTAGCTCTGGTTCTACCGCAGTGCAGCCGGCTCTCAGTACCGAAACCCGGTTCTTAGATGGCCCCACTCGGCTGCCCGGCAAGAACCAATACGCTTAAATCGGAGGGGGGCGAGATTAACCTGAGCAAACAGTTCATGGCGAGTACGGCATTAAAAGTTGTAACAAGCAGTAGCGCTGAGCAAAGTGACTAGAACACGACCACACACACTTGTAAAAACTGAGAAGAACCAGTTAAGCACCAGAAAAGCACAAGAACGGATCTTGAACCCTTGGTGGTTCTAGAAATATTTAATATAACATTTTATTTTCAATTTAATTTATTGTACTATGATTATTTTTGTAATCATGCATGGTATTTTTTTAATGATCATCTCATAATACCCCATTTGAGAATCACTGGATTAGAGAATGACTAACTCAGTCCATTACTGATTCATTGACACATTTTCGATTAAGCAATACTTCTTTGATGATGCTTTTATTGATTCATGCACAAAATTAACAAAACATGCAATGGGTTTTCACATTTGAATGATGGTAGATGATGCTTGAACAATGCTAAGGTGATTTCAGTGGAGACGGCCTGTCAGAGGGTCTCACCATCTCCTGCTTATTGGCTTCATTGATGTCAGTGTTGTACTTCCAGGAGGCCTCGGTGTAGGCGTTCCACACAACCTCAGCTGTCCTGTTATACTCTTCTAGAAAATCCTTTTGCATTCAGCTCATCCGTTGTTCTTGTCTGGTCAAAATAATGCAAATCAAATCCAAATAGTTTATAGAGTATACGTTTGTTTTTGTAGGCGTAATGTGTTTCCGCTTCCAGTAGATAATACAACTTTAATGTTTGTGTGCATGCAAGAGAGCATTGTGTAATAGACTGAGGGATTTTACAGTTTACACTTTTAAACCATCCTGCAGACAACACTTTCCTAGTTAAATCTTATAGCCAAAAAATACAATTTCCTAACTTTTTTACTTGATTCATCGAGATAAGTACTTATACTTTATTAAACAATATAATGTTAATGTGTTTTATCGTCTGTTGTTTGTTGACCGTTCATTTTGAGCGACGCTCTTACCAATATCTTCAGGGTAGCCCTCTGGGATGGGAGGAACCCAGTTAAAGTCCGGCCATCCCAATGTCTCATTCACATTTTGCTCCTCCAGCCACTTAGTAATGGGGTCAAAGTACTCCATCAGTGCGTTGGCATCCAGCCTGTTGGTACCAATGGCCGCCTGGAGCACCTCAGGCCAGGGTTTGGAAGAGCCAGCCTGGAGAATTGTCCTGGAGAAGGTAGAATACAGCTGTAAAACACCTTCACTGTTTGCTTCAATCCAGTATTCATGATCTGGGTAATAAACAAAGGAGCCCCCGACAAGTCACATACTTTAAAACTGCCCCAGCTTCTGCAGAGCGGTAGATGTCACATGTGTGCAAGGGACCCGTGTGGCCAGCTTTAACACACAGTGCTTTGTGAAGCTGGAACTGCAGGATGAAGCTGATAAAATACCTGCAGGGAAAACAATTACTCCGTTATCTCTTTAGTGATATGCATTTACACTACTGCTTTTCAAAATGTTCCAAATATTTATTTCAAAAAAGACAAATCAAGAGATGTAACTTAAGGAGAGTATTTACTAGAGTGCAAAACTACAAATGTCTTACATTTTAAGGAAGCTGTAAGTGTGTGTTTTAGCAACAACTACACAAGATGATGTTTGCCTGTTATACTAAGTGTGTGTTTGGCTACATGTGTCACATTGTTTAAGAAACCAGCTAGGGCTTATTTCCTGAAGCTTCCTGCTATTGTGTGGTTATTGTATCGTGTAAGACTCAAGGGCCAGTAATTGAGTCCAGATGACTGCAAACAATAGCTTAATTCCCACATCACCAGCCATGCTTACATGTTCATTATTATACTTCCCTAATGTCTTCATATGTATGTGGAGGCATGTACACAAACATACACCCATGATTGAGAGTAAAGCAAATCAGACAGCAAGGAAATGCATGTAAAAAATATGTTCATTGGCTTATTGTGTTCTGTGTGTAAACTATTACATCGAAAAAAAAGCTACCTGATGTACGGCGTGTTTCCAGGGATGTGGAATTTTGCCCCGGCATCAAAATGCTCCTCTGTGCGTTTGGTGGGTGGGCAGATGCCTTGATATTTCGTCCTTCAAAGTAAAATAAGAGATGGATTAAAAACACACTGGCATAAGTTACATAAGACATGAGTTCTGGAAAATATATTGAACCTAATGAGGATAGCATTTTTCCTTATTCTTTAACTTTTATTTATCCATTAATTGACAGCTAGGCATGTGTGCTCTTTTTCCAGCAGCAGCTACTAAAGTGTGAATGCAAGCTAGTGAAACCAGCTCTACTGTTACTGCCAGGGCCGCCCCTGGCCAACTTGGGGCCCCAAGCGACATTGTGAGATGAGGCCCCCCCCCAACCGACAGGAGTGAAAACATTTTTTTTGGAAACAAAGTAGGCTACTTTGCAAATATAATTCCTGTTTATTATTATTATCATCAACACAGTTACTTTTTTATACAGTAGGTAAATGGTAAATGTGCATGCATGTCGTTCAGTATGCGTTTACAGGTGAATACGTCTGCATTTCCTGCCAAATACTAGCCTCAAAAAGATTAAAATATAATTAATGCAAATAAACTACTTCTACTAATAATCATAATCAATTAAATAATATAAATACTATATTATTTTATTATAATTTAGTTGTAATATAGTCAAGACAAAACATGCTTATGACATGCTCAAAAACTGATATTTCTTAAATCTGTATTCTAGTTCCCTCTGTCAGCAATGTATCAACAACTACACACGCATTTCTATCAGTATTTCTCTGTATTGTGGTTGACATGATGATGACTGTTAGGAGTTAAGGGGAGAGGCTGAGCATCACCATGACATGTGCAAATTGACATAAAAATGAATCCGGGGAAAAAATGCTCCATGTTTTTTAAGCTGTAAACTTTAACTGTTATGTGAGCCAAGTAGACAGTGCATCACTCTTCCTCCTGTACATTAGCAGATCAAAGGCATAACATACTTCAATGAATGTTAAATAAAGAATGCTGGAAATAACTGCATCTCCATTAGCCTATATGCTATGCAGAGACTGTCTTCTTCATGTCGTGAATTGCAGCTGATGTTTTAATATGGCAATTGGCAATTTGACTTATACAACATTTGCAAGTTGTACATTTGACTCATACAATAACCCTCCTTCGAGTGATGCTCTAGTTTCTTCATGTTTTGTTTTTTTCCCCTCTTGCTTGCGCCGGACTGAAACTGTCTTTTCACCGACATCTCTTCACCTGCACTAGTGGCCCTATCAAAGCCGTGATTGGTCAGATGTCGATTCATTGCAACGGTGTCGGGTTACAGACGTGCTCCCCTTGTCACCTCTCACTCTCGTGGGGGGGGGGGGGGGCTGAGAACTGCGCACAGCAGCTGAGGCCCTCTGGGCAAGGCGGGGCCCCATGCAGCCTGCGTGATTGGCCTGTAGGGAGGGGCGGCCCTGGTTACTACCAACAATCCTGACTTAATATTTTGTGGCTGGGTTTTGCTGAGTCTCAGCAGGTGGAAAGTGGCATTGGCTCGACAAAAGGGATTGGCAACAGCCAGTCTGATAAACTCACTTAACTCTCAAATTTTTAACATTTTCCACTAGCCTACAGTATATTCTACAGTGGCGTGAGGGTTCCTGAAATTCAGGTTTGGCTTTTAGTTTTGATGTGCCACCTCAAGATTTTCAGCGGACCCATCAGGCCAGCATATAACACATTTCTGGGAGCTCAAATGTCAAAGTACTATGAACAACTTACTGAATTCATGTTAGAAGCTTTTGTTTTTCCATAATATATGGAATTACAATTCAAAACTATATGTTGGATTCGGTAGATTTTAGTGATGAATCTAGTAAAAATGTATCATCCAATCCATCCAGCTTAATAGAGAGTTTTAACTTATTGTTTAACTGTCCGATCTGCAACTGACTGACTGTTTCGTTCCCTCTCACAGTTGTCAAAATGTATTTTATTGGCTGTTTCAGTGAAGTTATTAAAACACGCTGTACATTACCTGCTCAAAACTTAACAGACTAGCTCGTAAACACAGAGCATTTAGCAGCTACAGATATCAGATGGATGTAACTGATGAAGTGGACATGAATGATAATGCTAATAATGTCCCCAAGTGGCCAAAATAGTGAGTTATTACAGGTTTAAGTCATTTTCTAAAACAACAGACCATTGCATAGTTAGCATCAACACTGTAGCACTGGGAAACAGTTACTAGCTGTAGCTTCATTACTGTATGCCTAAAGACATGAGTTGTTTTAAAAAAGTAATTAATCATCACACATCCCGGAAAACAAACTAATGTCTAAATGTGAAGTATCTTGTAAGTGTATGAACCTACCTGAGGTGCCACCAGTCAGCGTTGTACCGCTCTGGAGGTGTGTTTCCACTGAACACCCCCCATCTCCACTGGTCGATGAGGTAGCCAAAGGGAAGGAAGGCTATCTTCTCCAGAGCCATCTTCAACAGGTAGTTGGTGTCCGTTTCTGGAGAAACACAGTGCAGAAATACTATTATTTTAAGCATTTGATGATGAATTAGATATTTAAAGATTCTTCTAATTAAATGTTTGCAATTCATCCACATCTCTTCTTTGGGAGGGTATTTAAGTGGCTTGGCTTAGTCTCTACCTGTGTCAGAGGTCGTAGTATTCAGTAGTCCAATGGTGTGCAGATGTTTGGGTGTGGAAACGGAAAGAAACAAAACGTCGCCAATAGCCTCGTGAAACCCGGGGTTGGCTCCGCGACGGTAGCCCACAGGCAGGTCCTTGTACTGCAGGTAATACTGGATGTGTCCCATCTCATGTATAACAGTAAAGAGCTCATCCATTGTTACTGTGGTGCACTGCTTGATCCTAAAGACGATAACATTACATTATATTATCACGTTTTATAAACAAGACGAGCTATGGAGTTGGCAATGAATGAAGTGCAACTATTAACTGAACTCACTAAATCATTCTCATATAACTGCATTCGTTGACGTTACCTGAAGTCTTTGCGGTTGTAAAAGTCCCAGGCAGACGCATGGCACACCACCTCTCGACCCTCAGGCTTCACCAGCATGGATTCTTTCCAGAACTCCTTGGGCATCTCGTCTAAATTCAGAGACGTGAAGAACTCCTCGGCCACACCAAACATGTGCGTGGCGTTATAGCCCTGTGGAGGGGACACAATTAATGGTTCAGCTCAATGCAATCTGATAAAACTAGAGTGATATAACCGCAGAGAAAAAGTTGGATTCATGATCTCATTTGAAGATGACTGTCCAACAGAATCCCGGTTGCACACAGTCTATTATTTAGAAGCCAAATCATTCATGGTTATGAGCAGGAGCTGTAAAATCATATTTTTTATTTTTTGTAATTGTAAAAGTTATTTCTTTTTGATTCATCTTTTATTTACAAGTAAAATGTACGCTAGAGGGGGTAGGAACAGAAAAGTAGTTTTAAGCTTCTTCTTGCCCCTGTTGAACATGACAGACTATTTGAGAATTTCTTTTCTTTTTTCTTTTTGTTCTACCTTGAACGTTTCTTTTTGTTATAATAATTATTATTATAAGAAACAATTATTATTGTTGTATGTTTTGTTTCTGACATGTTCAATAAATTGACTAAAATATAAATAAATAAAAATAAAAATAATGTCTTAATGTGTGCATATGTATAAATGTGTCTGTTGATTGTGTGTATATATAGGATATACATATTGTATTTTTGTATTCGGGATTGTGGGAAACGGCATTTTGATCTCTCTGACAGACAGAGAGATCACACAAACTGAAAGATTGACGATAAAGTTGACTTTGACTTTTCCCCATACTTACTTGTCGCTCCATTTCTTCAGTCACATCCACGTTGGGCTTGTCAGGAAATGGGATCATCATACCATAAATATTGTTCCAGGTCTGGCCCCACATATTTCCTGAGAGAGCAAGAAAACACTCTCAAGCAACAATTCTGACTTGTTATGGGATACTCCGTCAGGGACACTGTAGGAAATCGCTCGTTCACAGTAATGTGATAAGCACACAACATGACCTGCAGTGGTGAGTCTGCACTGCGATACTGTATTGTTCCTGGCATGTGTGATTACATCTTTGATGCTTTGATTAACTAATCACCATTTACATTAGGGAGTTATTGGAGCGGTGACAACATATGTGTCACTACTCCAACACCCTTTGTGTACAATATAATTACCAAGGTTGACAAACTGCACCTTAGACAGCATTCCCTCTCGCCTTCTCAGAGATGTTTTTGATTCAGTTGGAGCAAGTATTTTATTAGTCATAAACACCTCTCTTAGCTCAGGTTGCGTCCCAGCTGCCTTCAAACATGCTGTGGTCAAGCCACTGCTAAAAGAGAAAAATCTCGACCCCTCAATTCCCGTAAATTTTAGGCCCATCTCTCAGCTACCTTTTTTATCCAAAGCCCTGGAGCGAGTAGTCTACGCCCAGCTGCAGTCTTTTTTAATCTCACATGGAATCCATGAAAAGTTTCAGTCTGGCTTAAAACCAATGCACAGCACTGAAACAGCCCTTTTAAGAGTTTTTAACGATCTGCTCCTAGCTGCCGACTCAGGTAGCCCAGCTGTCCTGGTGCTATTAGACCTAACAGCTGCCTTCGACACAGTGGACCATAGCATCCCGTTGTCACGGCTTGAACAGTCCGCTGGCATCACAGGCTCTGCCCTTGCATGGTTCAGGTCCTACCTGACAGACCGCAGTCTTTCAGTGCAGCTAGGTGCCTTCTCCTCTGCAAAGGCCCCTCTTACTTGTGGGGTTCCCCAAGGCTCTATCCTGGGCCCCATCCTCTTTTTATTGTATATACTGCCCCTAGGTTCAATCCTCAGAAAACGTAACATTCCCTTCCACTGCTACGCTGACGATGTTCAGATTGATCTGCCTCTCAAAGGAAATGACAAACACTCAATACAGCAGTTGATGGATTGCCTGACAGAAATGAAGTCCTGGCTGAGCAGAAATGTTCTTAACCTCAACGAGAGCAAGACTGAGGTCATCTTTTTTGGACCCCAACCTCCAGCCTCTTCTGTTGACATTCTGGGTCCTCTTAAAACAAACATCCTCCCCTCGGTCATGAATCTTGGAGTGACTTTTACTAACACTTTTAAATTCGACAAGCAGGTCAGCAGCGTAGTGAAATCCTGCTTTTTTAAATTAAGAGTATTGGCCAAAACCAAGTCTTTTTTATCTTTCAAAGACCTGGAGAGAGTTATCAACGCCTTTGTGACCTCGAGACTCGATTATTGCAATGCTCTATACGTGGGTATGGACCAGGCCTCAATTAAACGCCTGCAGCTAGTGCAGAACGCAGCGGCACGTCTCCTCACTGGCCACAAAAAGCGTCACCACATCACCCCAATTCTGGCCTCATTGCACTGGCTTCCAATTCGGTTCCGAATTGATTTTAAAATCCTTTTATTTGTTTTTAAAGCACTAAATGGGCTGGCTCACTTCTTCACCCTGGCCTTCTAATCATAGCAGAGCATGACTCATGACACTTCCCTGTGTTTGATTTTTTTATTTGCTGTTGTAATTTATTGTCTTCTGTTTACATCGGTAGTAATGTGTTATTTATTTTCTGCATGTGCAGCACTTTGGCTCGACCGAAAATCGTTTTTAAATGTGCTATAGAAATAAAATTTGATTTGATTTGATGGTTGTGGATTTGTTTTAACTGAGTTTTTAACAAACTACCAAAAGATTAAATATAAGACTTGATAAAGGAATTTGTAATTGGATTTAGATTACATAAAATGCAATTGAACAGATTCCAAATCGTATTATAGGCCTATTTTATATGATAAATCTGCCTTGAAGATACTTTCTTGAATTTCCATTTTGTTGTAATTGCTGGTGTGCATTTGAATACAAATTCCCAAAGATCTCAGCTTGTGATTTTCCCAGGGAATGTTGCCAGACACCTATCATCATTGAAACATAAAATGATGGCCAAATTACCCAAGGATACAAAAAAAGCCAGAAAACATTTTGGTTAGGGTTGTTATCCTCTGCCTATGGACAAATGAATCCATGGTTACATGCAAGTCATACTCTTCACTTAATATTAAAATACATTTTCCAGGAAAGGGTTGAATAAAAGGCATGGGTAAATTAAAGAGCCTTTTCTGCACTCCCAAAAGAGGAACGTCTCCTACTCCTTCATTAAGCATACTGTCGTTTTGACAGTCTGTATGTCATGTATCACACATTAACGGCTCTTGTTAAAGTGTACATAGCAACATAAAAACGTGAATTCCTACCCATCAGGTGGGCAGGGATGGGTCCTTTCAGGTTGATGTACTTTGGACCGTACTGGTTGTAGAGCTGGCGGCGCACAAAGGCATGCAGATTCTTGTAGAGCGGTTCAATCGTCCTGTAGAGTTTCTCTATATCCTGCTCAAAGGTCTCATACAAGCCTTTATACTCGTACCCAGAGCGCCAGTCAGCTCCAGTGTCAGCAAACCCTAAACAGGACACATTGTTATAGTTCTCTCTTTCTCACTCTTTATCTTTCCCTTCCCTTATCAGTCATTAATGACCCTTAACTCTCCTTGGGCTGCTTTCATGTCATTCTAATTAAATGAATTAGTCATTTTGTACCGTTATGAGCTTCAATGTTAAAGGTAAAGGGGGAATTCTTACCATCCGCTTGAGAGGCTTTGTTGCTGAGCTCCACAAACTTGGGGTAATATTCCCTGAGAGGAACACCTGATGCATTGTGCCAGGCCTCCCACACGTACAGCAGCCTCTTGTAGCTCCTGGAGGTTGCCATGATATTTGTGAGTTCTGCGAAATAAAAAAGTATTGCACCACATTAGTCATGAAAAAAAGGATGGACTATAATGGGAGGCTGGCCTAATCTGGAATGCAGACAAAAACGTATAACCTCAAAAGCAAGAAGTGAACGTTTTTCCAAAAACAATGAAGATGTATTGTGTTTTAGTTGACTTCATGCTCTCTCTCAACAGGAAAAGGCCAGAAGAGATGCATATTCAAGAGATTAGCTTTGAGTAATGACAACTCCATGATATTATGAGCATCATGTAAAACAACACACATGCCAGAAATAGGAAATGAGGATGGAACAAGTTGAAGACCAAAGAAGATGCTTCAAATGGTGGAAAAAGTCATGTTGACAGTCTGGTTGTTATTATAAAGACTAAAAGGATGTACCACGGACCCTGAATAACCCTGCTCCACCTTAAAATGTGTCAAAGACTACGAAACCAGTAATCATTTTCAGACTGTGCCTCGTCTACCTGCACATAATTAACTTTTGTACTTTCATGATTTGATTTGAAGTAGAAATAACAGGTGTTGTCATTTTGTGTGCGCCGGCAAGGATTTCTCACAATAGCCGCGTTCACACTGCGGTACTTTTCCCACAAAGGTTCATGCGAACTTAGTTCATGATCGCGTTCACACCAAAAAGAGCCGGTACTAAAAGTAGTTCATGCGAACCTTTTTACCCCCTCGAAAGTCCCTGCTAGAGAGCAGGGACTTTTCTCAAAAAAGAGCCGCTCGAAAGTCCCTGCTAGAGAGCAGGGACTTTCGAGCGGCTCTTTTTTGAGAAAAGAGCTATATTCCTGATTGGCCGGGCGAATTGCAAACCACGCCCCGTAAAACTCCCAAAAAGATTTGTGAAGCCGCCATTTTATTATCCTCGCATTAGCATTATTAGCATTAGCATTAGCCCAGCGCAGAAACGCAGAGAGACTAACTTATGGCAACACACAATAAAACATGGGAGCGGTGGAGATGAGGAGGTGTCGGCGTTCTGGCAATTTACTCGGAAGGCTTCAGTAGAAGCTGCTGGGAGTCCTAACAGCTTCTACTGAAGCCAGTCCCCAACTCCGGGGACTTCCGGCCGGGGACTTTGGGCGGCAGTATACGCCGTGAAGTGGTTTGCGGCCTGCCAGTAAACCCAAAGCAGAAGAAGAAGAAGTGACATCAGCGGCTTCATTTGCCTAATCCACCCCCAGGGACTTTTTCTGGTGTGAACGCGATCTGTACTTAGTTCATGCGAACTAAAGAGTTCGCATGAACTAAGTTTGTGGGAAAAGTACCGCAGTGTGAACGCGGCTAATGACTTTTGGCAGTTGTTGCTGACACACAGAGCCATTGTTCAGCGTTAAAAGCCGCCGACATGATGTTTCTATAGCTTTTTACTCAACACTTATGAGCACACATACTTAACACTTCCTTTGGAGACCTCTCCGAAGTCATTTTTTTAACATGTTTTTTTTTTCAAGACTTCCCCTTCCTCATTGTTGTGTGTTTCATACTTTTAAAAATTGCTCTGATCCTGTTTTCATGAAAAAGACCAAGGCATCTGCATCATATAATTCATGCATTTTAAGTCCCAAACTGAGTCGACATTACCTCTGCCAAGGAGTTTATGTTCTTGTTTTGTCGGTTGTTCTTTTGTCAGAAGGATTACAGAAAAACTACTCATCTGATTTTCTTGATACTTGGTGGAAGGGTGAAGCATGTGCAAAGAAAGAGCTCATCGTATTTTGAAGTGGATCTGATTCATTTGGCTGCTGCACAAATTATTTTTCACTTCTGTTCCCATTGCGTGGCCTTGGAGGTTCTGCGCTCTCCAGTGGCCTTTCCAGATCTATATTTACTCACCAGGATCCAGGCTCCAGCTTATGTTCGGCTCTGGATGCACCTTGGTCGTTGAGTAAATCTTGCTCATAGTGCTGAGAATTATGTTATACTAGAGACAAAAAAAAGAGATTAGAAGTCAAAAAAAGGTCAGTTTCACATCAATGTTCCCATTAGAAAACAGCTACACACCTCCTCTCTCTCAGCCAGGGGCAGGTTGGCCACTCCCAGGATCATAATCTTCTCCATCAGTACTTTGTCTTCGTTAGGGAGAGTGAGGAGAACCGCTGGAGTGAAGACCTGTTTCGCCTTTAACCCCCATGCTGAGGAGAAGGCCTGCTCTTCCAGGGATGCATTCACCTACAGAAGAAAAGAAAAAAGTAGTAACCATATATTCGTTACTTATAAAAAAACAATCTAAAAGTGAAAGGCCTGCCAGGAAGGGCAAAAGAGTATGTAGCGTAAGACAATTAGCATCTTCATGTCTTAAAGGTCCCCTATTATACTGTTTTCATCAATATATTATAGGTCTCATATATATACAAAATATGTTTCTGAAGTGTTTGGCTCCAAACAGATCATTGCAGCATTACCCATAATCCCCTCTGTTTCAGCCCTGTTTCAAAAGTGCTGATTCTCTGTCTGTTACTTTAGATGAAAATAAGGAGCCCCTCCCCACGCCTCTCTGAGAGAGATTTGGTTAGAAAGAACACAATGGTGCTCTCGGAGGAGATTCAGGTGATAAGGGGGGGGGTTACCTTGGTTGGTGATTGGCTAATGGTTACACAAGCCAAAAAATCGTTATGACATCATAAAGTGGCCAAAATCGGATCGGCTCATTTTCAGACAGGTTTTTATATAAATGATCAGGACAAAAAAGTGAGAGAATCTTTTTCCCTGAAATGTTCAAAGTCTCTTTACACAGAGGGGACACATGTTGATGTAGAATAGACATGAACAAGTGGATTTTGCATATTAGGTGACATTTAAAACGAGTATTCAGAAATGTTTTCCCTTTGTAGTCAGTTTTTTTGTTGCAATATTGATGTGACAGGAGTAGAACATGGGCAGAATTGAGAGTGCATTGGGACACAGTGGACACCTTTGAGTGGTGTGGAAAGAACCACCTGAGCTCAGTATTGCCAAGATAAAGACAAGGAAATGATGGTTGCCATGCAATTTGGTGAAGACATAAATGGTCTTTTACCGCTTTCTCCCCAAATTATAGTCTAGACTCTTAGATCCTCACCGCTATTATAGCAAACAAGCCTGCATATCCACCAGTTTTGAGCTGAATCATCGTGATGAAGAATGTGCCATTTACAGAGGGCTGTTCATTGGAAGTAGTTGCAAGATGGCAGATTGCACGATTACCTGCAAGCTCTTATTATAATATTTAACAATATTAGTTGTTATCCAAAAGACAATCATAAACCAACTGTTATTGTTAAGATGTATCAGAAAATTATGTGAAGACTATCCTCTCATCTAATACCTTCTGTTTGGTTTTCTTAAAAATGACCAACAGACGCTTGCGTGCCTTTTTCTCCCTTGTTAACTGCTTTAACTGCAACACGTCTCCATCTGTAACTTGATGTGTTTCTTGACATCTTCCCTCTTGGATCAATAAAGTGTTTTATCTGTCTATTGAGGGCAAGGACAGAACAGTGAAACAATCATAGCTCAAGGATAATATTTGAGAAATGACTTTATGTTCATGTACACTCTTATATGACCTTGTTGGATGTCAGGAGCTTTTCTTTACGGCACTCTTAAAGGTCATGGACGGAGGTGTTTCTATGTGTAATGGGACAATAGATGGATTCAAGGCTGCTGTGCATGGATTTGTCACATTGATTTGCTCCAATTTAAAATGAACTACTGCTGTATTGTTACAGCACTTTCTGTCCAATTTTTTTTTTTTTTTTTTTATTTATTCTACTAAAATCATACAAAAACAAAAACGTATAATTCATACACACAAATGAACAAAATTAGTAGAAGCGGGAGGGCTGAAGCATAGCTTATGGGGAGTAGCCCTCCCGTGCATCATCATTAGCATCAATATAGTAATGGCACATATTTCGTCAAAAACGTATAGAAATTAAGGAGTACAAAAAAATAAAGAAAACTAACGAAAACTGGAAAAAAAAATAAAATAACAGTTAGGGCAAGAAAAAAGTAAATGCATATATAAGCAACACTGGGAATATCAAATACTTGTTAGCTGGAGTAATCTGCAAATATAATTGTTTTTACTTTAGTTTTGAATTTTTGATGACTAGTAATACTTGAAAGGTCTGAGTGAAGTCCATTCCACGTTCTAACTCCGATTATGGATAAGCTGTGTGATTTGATGGTTGTTCTACAGGGCTTGCTATACAACCAGTTAGAATGCCTGGTTGGGTATTTCCTAACTGTGGTTTGGAACTGCTTTTGAATGTTAGTAGGCATTTTGTTATGGTAAATGTTGTGCATAATCAGTACTGTTTTAAGTTTTACTATATCAACAAATTTGAATAGATTGAGTTTTTTGAATATGGGAGTTGTGTGTTCATATTTACCAACACCACAGACTATTCGTAATACTTTTTTTTGGGATGTTATTATTTTTTGTAGATTTGTTGCGTACGTGTTTCCCCATATTTCGGAGCAGTAATAAAGGTAAGGGAGAAATAGACTGTTATAAAGAGTTCTGAGTATTTTTTCCTAGAGAATGTTCTTAGTACGATACAAAATACCTATTATTTTTGACAGTTTAGTTTGTACATAATTTATATGATGCTTCCAGTTGAGTTTTTCATCAACAATGAGTCCTAAAAATTTACATGCACCAACTTTCTCTATCTCAGTATTGCAAATCCGTATAATACAGTCATTTCTACTCTCAGACTTTGTATTGAATAACATGTAATTTGTTTTGGCCACATTAAGGGATAATTTATTAACTGCAAACCAGTTACATAGTATTTCCAATTCTGCATTAACAATTTTAACAAGATCACCAAGATTATGATGGGAGCAGAGAATGGTGGTATCATCGGCAAACAAAATGAATTTTAACATGTCTGAGGTGTTGATAATGTCATTAATATGGCAGCACCTTTGCCATTTGATTGCCTCTTTTTTTTTTTTACTGTGTTTGAACCCTGTTAAAGTTGAGAAATCACACTGCATATTGGGCTGGCTCAGTTAGGTAACTTGTGGCGCGTTTCCACTGCAGCGGGTAGCTCCTTTAAGCGTGCCGAGCCGTGCGGGGCCCGTTTTTGGTTGCGTTTCCACTTGGCCTAGTTTTAGACCGGGGCTACTTTTTCACCTTTTTTCTGGCCCGACTAAATCGTGGTTCTAGGGCCAGGAACAACCAGGCTGAGTCGGGCTGAGTATGCTAAACTAGAGAGAGAATCGCTGGCAAGGGGGCTACAACTACAACAAGATGAACATATTTGACCGTGATTTAATTGTAATACACGTTTCAAAATGATGCCGAAGTAACAACATACTGATACCGGTTAGTAAAAACCATGAATTAATGATTTGACAAGTCTGCAGACAGACGGCAGGCGAAAAACCCTTTTAAAATGCGTGCTTTCTAAATGGAGCTTGGCTAAGCTAACGTTATATATGCTCCGACCGTCCACACTCACAACAACGGCCTATACAGACATACATAAACCAGCGACTGTATTCGCCATGACACAGGCAGTCTGTGGTTTGTAGTTGTTTAACTTTTGTCTAGTTTCTGAACAGATATGAGGAGCTGTGAGCTCTGAGTGCTAAGAGCTAACGGCTGTGTTGTTTTTTTGGGGCGCTCATTGAAGATGACGTCACAGCTCCGCCTACACTGCGTTACTATAGTAACTACCCCAGTTCCTAAACTGTAATGGAAGCGCAGCATTAAAGTGAGCCGGGCCTAATAAGGCCTAACCAAACCGAGCGAGGCCGAGCGAGACCTGCAGTGGAAACGCGCTATTGGTAAACATGTTCATACTGTTGAGGTTACCACATCCTGATGAAACTGGTCGAACAGTGGCTTCATTCCAGCGATGTTTTCATGGAAGTGTTTCTTATCTGTGTCTTTCTCACAGCCCTCACTAAAACAACATGCTGCAGAGGGAACACTGGAGACAGTGAGCTGAAGCATTAACTCCGACCCTTGTGCTCTCAATCTACGTCTTTTTCTCAATCGTTTTTTCCAGCCCCCCCCCCCCAAATGCAGACACTCACTATGATTTGCGCATGCACGGTTGTGGCATGACCACCAACACAGAAAGATATGGACACAAGATGTGTGCAACTGTATTTAGTTACCTATCCATTTGAACATGATTTAAGTGGGGGGGGGGGACCCTCACCTCCTCTAGGGGGGTCCGGGGCATGCACCCCTGGGAAGACTTTTTTTTTTTTAAATATTGATGTTACAAGCATCAACCTGGTGCACTTTGCGAGCAACATTAGGAGATATGGATACATCTCTCAACACCCAGATGAAACAGAACTGTAAGCAGATTTTCTTTTTCTTTATGGATATTTTACAAATCACTCCCCTTTCAAACTGTATTCTTGTTTATTAATAACAACTTTTTTGTACCGTCAGTATTTTATACCTGTTTTTCACCTATTCTCTTATTTTTTTATAACTATAATCATATAAAGGTGTTTCTTTACCTCACTGAGCTGAGGTTATCAGAGCCTCTCAGTCTTTCACGAGAGCTCTCTAAAGCTCTCCCCCCGCGGCCGCTTACAATGTAAATTCCAATGTTAATAAAAGCACCGAAAAGCACACAGAAGCTGTGTACGTTTTTTGGGAGTTTGATTTATTTTAAATGAATACAAATACAAAATTAAAACCTATAATTGCACACTAAAACCATTATTTCAAAAAAAGAACAATTTCACATAAACCTCTGGTTTTTACTGGGGCTGGGGCAGTTCAACTTGATTTTTGGGGGGGGAGTGTGCCAGAGTTTATGGGCACTGTACGCAATATATGCGTAGTTCTGTTAGTATAAGATAATAAGATGTACTTTGTTGATCCAAAATCGGGAAATTGTGTTTAAATTTAAAAAAAATTGTTTAAATGAAAACAATTTTATTTATTTTTTCTAACTTTTTTTTTTTTTTTTCTGCGCCCCCTATGGGTTGACGCCCTTAGCATTCGCCTATACTGCCTATGCCGAGGGCCGGCTCTGCCTACACCCATCCATCATCCCAGATAATCATTCTCAAACAAAGAAGCACAATAAAGATACCGACATGCCGATTCTCTTTTCTTCAAGGTCTTGTTGTTATACAAGCTGCAAGGAATATTGTAATTTGTAAAGAGGTTACATTGCCTTTTAAATTGTTATACGTTTATACGGATTTACCCTTTGAACACATAACCTGTACAAAGTATAACTGGACTTAAAAAGCAACACCAAGGGTTTATATCCACAATAAAAAGCACATGCTCATTGATTTAGCTTTTAAAAGCTAAGTGAGTATCTCGTTAAATATAGAGGTAGAAATTGTTGAATTAGTAGAAGAAAAAAAACGTTCCCAAAGGATTTGTACTGTTATATATAAGGTAGTTCTCCAACTTCTCATTCGAATCACACAGAAAAGCTGGCAGTGAAGCGAGCCTCAGGTCTGATTGTGACACTTGAAGGCAGCTGATGGTATTTCATTCTGGGGTTCAAAGGACATGAGCCATTGATATCCACTCATCAGTTTATATTCAGCTTGATTAGAAGCATGTGAACCGATCCTCACTCTGCTTGATCTTCCACATGTCTAACATGAGCCAAATCACCCTCACCTCGAAGCCTGGGAGGCAGATTTGCATGCATGCTTTGTGTGCTCAGAGCCCAATGTACATTTTGCAATTTAATATGCCACTTTATTACAATAATCACAGTGTTAAGCAATATATTTAAAGTGCAGTTGGAACATTATTTGCTGTCAGGGTGAATCGCCCTGCTCTCCCTGGCTGCCAGTTTAGATGCAGCTCAGGGCTCTGATCCACTTTGATCCCATCTTTGATCTGCCCATGCTCGTACATTACATCTAAAATCCCACTCATCTTCCACCTTACTACATTCTGGAGAGCAGAACAAATTCTGCAGTGTAACCCTGTTGACTCTGGTGAGGTGGGGGCTCCACATCCACACCTATTCAATGTGTGAGGAGACCAAAGCCTGGACAGTGTACTGAAATCCTGTTGTGACAGCTGTCCAAGCACACGTATAGGCTTTGGCCAATTTGCTTTTGCAAGTTTTTATGACAGAATAAGCTTGTATTGTTCGCACATAGCCATGAATATGGATGTATTGACTCTTGTGCCTGAAGGCAAATAAACAGTCTTTCACACTGTACAGTTTTATTGCAGTCTGCTGCCTGGCTGTACACTTCTCCTGCTTTATTGCCAGTATCCTCTCCCCGTCGTCTACGTTTATGCAAATGTTTCACAGGTGTATGCTGAGATGAAAACCATAAAGTGTTTCAAATGTTTCATATCTTGTCTCCACACATTTCTGTTTAGATAAGGCTGCCAATGTGGACAATTTGGATAATAAAGACAATTGGTGTGTGTAAAACTGCATCCTGTGAATCCATCTGAAGACATTTTATCAAGTAGAAAATATCATAAAACACACAGTTAAACAAATGAAAATCCAACCAAATGCCATGCAAGGCCCCCGAAATGTTTTCGAAACTTGGAGACGCTCGCACCGCAGGCATCCAGATTTGTTTTGTATTTCAGAAAAACACAAGCTGAGTTGGCTGCGTTGGGAGGAAACTGAGCATGTCAATTTGGGGAGAAATGAATAAGGGGTGATCTCCAAATCAAGCAGGGCTCAGCTCCACAGAAACCTTTGACCACGCATTCATTTACAGTGACGTGGTGCCAACGCTGGCGAGAACTGATTTCAATAGGCCAATTTCATATTTCATAGCAGCATGAGAGAAAGGTTGCCCTGCAAGCCTTAATGCACGG
Organism: Pseudochaenichthys georgianus; assembly: GCF_902827115.2. Lineage (NCBI taxonomy): Eukaryota > Metazoa > Chordata > Actinopteri > Perciformes > Channichthyidae > Pseudochaenichthys > Pseudochaenichthys georgianus. The sequence goes on along the minus strand of NC_047521.1, from coordinate 23,126,207 downwards.
GCTGACCTGGGCTGAAGCCCAGGGGCCTACGGAGATCAGGGGCCTATCATGAGCCAATAAAAAAGTTTTTAAAAAAAATGTAATTTAAAAAAAAAAAGTGTTTGAAGCTTGTAAAGGGAAAATGACGGCTCTCACTCGCCACTCACTCCTCCTCCCTCCGGCTGACATTATGAAGGTAGGCGTTTAGTAATCATAGATAACACGGCAGGGTCCGTTACAGTTTGTTTTCATCTGGTTTCAAATAAACAAAGTCTTGGCTTTCAGAATATTAAAATTGTTTCGGCAAATTCAGATAAATACAACTTTGAAGCTTCGGCATAATTACAAGCGGCGAACGGAGTAACTTGACGTCACAGCAGGTATAACAACAGCCGGTGTTTCTACTGAGTGTTTTCCCCGGGAAACAAACACAATACACACAAACGCAAAAATACACAAACACACACACGTATACACACACACTCGTGAGCTTCCCCCAGACCAGTAATCCAAACGAAAATATCTTCCCTCCGTAGTATTTTGATCCTTTGCTCCGCTAATCAATCAGATCGATGGATTCCAGAGATGACTCCGTAACAGTCAGTGGGCACCACTTAACAGCCAATCAGAATGAGAATATGGTTCACATGTGACTTATTCAAATTGCGAGTGATTGAGTGACAGATGAAGGTTGTTTAGGAGAAAAAGTTTGAGAAGAAAAAGTTTGAGAGTGGCGCTCGGGAAAGGAAATTGTTGAGGGAAAAGGAGTTTCGAGACAGCTATTACAAAAAATGCCGAAGCTTACAGGTTATTTTAAACCTGTAGGCCGGGATGAGGAGGAAGGACAGATGAGTTCTGTACCGAGCGGCAGCGGTGCCGGCCGCGGGGCCTCGGAGCCAAGTAGGCCGTCTGGTTCTGATAGCGATGGAGTAGCGGGAGAGGAAAAAGAGACAGGAGGGACATTATCTGTTGGAGGAGATGAGAGGACGACGAGGACTTGCTACGTGGAGGGGAGCCAACGGCAACCGGACAAATACATGAGGGAGGCCCGATACGTCACTCATCTGGAGGAGAGGACCAGGCGCGCGTAGAGCAGAGTGGAGAAGTGCGATCACAGAGCCTGCCGAGGCTAGAAATGACTTTGATTTGTTGTTTAAATAGGGGGCCTACAAAAACCATCAGCCCCAGGGCCTGATGGCAGGTTAAGGCGGGCCTGCCTGCAAGCTCTGAGGCTCCAGGAGCTGACTCACCTGAAGCTCTGAGTTGTGGTCTGTGATGTTGGTGTTGTAGTTCCAGCTGGCGGAGACGCTCATGAAGATCACCTCCTCGGCGGTGCCGTTGTAATCGTCGAGAAATTTCAGGGCATCGCCCATGGTGTCCTGATACACCCCTGGCAGCCAGCTCTCTGGCAGAGCCTCACAGAGCCCACACACTGGCAGCAGCAGCAGCACTGACCACATCAACCTGTCCATGCCAGTGGCCATGGTGAGCCTCCACCCAAGACCAAAATGGAGAAAAACTTTAAAAGAGTTGGAAGGAGCTAAAAATACACGTTCTCCCAAGAAGTGAAAGTACACCTTCCCCCAGGAGCTGCTGTCTCATCCGCTCCCTCGTCTGGCTGCTGGTGAAATGCACAGAAGAAAATGAGAGCGTCTTTTTAAGTGTCAGTTTAGCCCTGCCCACACTGCCTTCCCTCTTTCCACTTGCCCACTTACTACTATCTTTCCTCCGTCCCTCCTCCTCCTGCTTTCCGTTCAGCAGAAGGAATTCAAATGGATGCCGGTATCTTTGATCAAATCGAAGTTTGCATAACATAACATTTAAATAATTAATTATATTTATTACTTTTATTTTAAATCAAATGCACCTGTTTTAGATAATATATTTATTTTGATGTGTTGATTTGCAGGTTGGTTGTTATTTGTATTGTTAATGTATGTTATTATATTAACTAGCTATTTATCAAATTAAAATACTGTTATGAACACTATACAATGTCTCTATTTTTGTAGATACCAGAATACATGACACAATGAATCTTTGTAATATATTTATGTTCTCTAGTTTAAATAATTATACCAGTATTTAAACAATGTATGCTGGTCACCTGGAATCCTGGTAAGCTTCCAGCAGGGTATATTTAATACTATTAATAAACATAAACTGGTGATAGATGGATGCTGTTTTTTTTAGCTGGCCAGGATGGCTGGTTCAGCTGGTTTAGCTGGCACCAGCTGAACCAGCTGAACCAGCTGAACCAGCTGAACCAGCCATCCTGGCCGGCCCCTGGTCAACTTAGCTGGTCAGGCTGGTTGACCAGCCAGACCAGCTAAATTGGTCGAAGCTGTTTTTTTCAGCAGGGTAGACGCCGCGGCAGACAGGGAGAATGAAAAAACATGGATACAAATCAAAGACAACGAAAAGAAAAAGGTGGGGCTGAGAAGGCAAGAGAAAAAAAGGTGAAGTCACTCGCAGGTGAAGCATATAAATGTCGCAAATTGACAGACCTTTTTGGCAGCAGCGCTGCTACAAGCACTATCATCAGCAGCTTAGAACAAGTGCAAGATGATGAAGAGAATGATGAGGGCGCGAGTTCAGATATACAGCCAGCCTCCTGCATTCATGATGAGGGACAGAGAGTTGAGCTGCTGGAAGAACCGGCTCAACTGGCACATACAAGTGCAGGGCAAGAGCAAGAAGTGGGTGACAATTATCCCTTGAACTGCATTAATGCAGCCTAATAAACAGCTGATTTCTAATAACCAATAACAAATAGTATAGGCTGTTTGTGTGTTTACTGTTTTACGGTGTCCCATATGTTTAAGACATCTGAGGAGTGTCCTCCCTCTTTAGGTGAGAATTATCCCTTGAACTGCATAAATGCAGCCTAATAAACAGCTGATTTCTAATAACTAATAGTACTGTATTTTTTGTTCTGATGCCCCCCGTTGACATTTCATGTGGCTGGAGTCCGGACTGGGTCAGTTTTCAGGGCTGAATTCTAGTCCCAGTCCGCCCCTGTTGCTAGCTGCTGCTGCAGATCCAGGGGTGGTTCTAGGGGGAAAGGGGGGGCCAGTGCCCCCCTAACACTGACTTTGGACCACCCTGTGGCCCCCCTGAAAAAGGTTTATGATTAAACGATTTTTTTGGCTGACGGAATAGGCATAACTAACGCTATTTGTCTTTCTAGTCGGACCCATTAGAGCGTAACAACTGTAACTATAAGTATCTGAAATAAATATGTGTAGTGAAACAAATACCAATAACCGTATTGCATTGTTTTCTTATGCACAATTACTTCATACTGTCTTTGTCTTTTTCGTCCCGCATTTATTGTGCCCCCCTCAGAAAATAACTGGCCCCGGCCTGGCCCCCTCAGTCAAATTGGTCTAGAACCGCCACTGTGCAGATGTACAGACATCGTTGCGAGCTTGTGCAAAATATGCACACCCTAAAACAGAGCCTTTAAATACAGGAAGTGGCTAATTAGTAAATGTAAGACACATAATTAGAGGGAGTGGGCGATTGAGACCTTACATTTAGAGATATTTTTCCTATCTTTAGATTCGATTCGTTTTTTGGTGCTTTTGTTTTGGTTAGTATTCCGGGATTATTTGTCCTGCTTTGTTTTAAAGAAATCGTTATATATATTCCCCTTTGTGTTCCAGTTAATTGGTCAGATTTAGTCTTCTTTTGTGAGGTTAATCTGTTCAGTTTTAGAGTTAGCAGAGCCTCAGCATTTAAAAAGCCATATTCCACAGGCTGTCGCACAGCAACAGTCAGTGCAAGTACAGTTGATATCAGTCAATGGCAGAATTACACTCTATTACTTGCTATAACTAACAAGTAAACAAAGAATACTCAGAGTTGCTCTTAATCTCCAATTGAGCTGTTACACAATCTCATCTGCCTGGGGGAGCTGTTCGGACAAGTGAAATTGGCCAATACAGAATTATTTTAAATGAATCATAAATGTAATGTCCATGGTGGATCACTTAGAACATTACACAGTGTTTTATAAAACAGGAAAAGGTGTATTTGAACCATTTGAAATTGATTATGAAATCACATCCCTTTTTGCATTTACCTTTATTAATTACCTCTTTAGTTATTTTACTGTTAGATACCAGAATACATGACACAATGAATCTCTGTAATATATTTATGTTCTCTAGTTTAAATAATCATACTAGTATTTAAACAATGTATGCTGGTCACCTGGAATCCTGGTAAGCTTCCAGCAGGGTATATTTAATACTATTATTAAACATAAACTGGTGATAGATGGATGCTGTTTTTTTAGCTGGCCAGGATGGCTGGTTTAGTTGGTTCAGCTGGTTCAGCTGGTTCAGCTGGTGCACGAGCTAAACCAGCTGAACCAGCCATCCTGGCCAGCTAAAGTGTCCAAAACCCCTCTAAACCAGCTGACCAACTTAGCTGGTCAGGATGGTTGACCAGCCTGACCAACCATCCTAAACTGAACAAATATTTGTTTCTCCGAATCGAAGGGAAAAATTACAAAAGCATTGTACACAATTTAAACCAATCAATGTTGTGTAATCAACAAGGATAATCTGGTGTTTTTAAGTTGATGAGTAATGCAGATATCACTGTAAAATCAATCGACAGTACAGAGAATGCTTACTTCCGGGTGTAAAATCCTCCGTTATCCAATGGGAATGGACGCTCACATTGCTCTCCGTAATACAATAAAGGGGACAGGATCAAATCGGAATATAATGTTCTTTTAAAAAACGTTAACTAAAGGGAACAATCTATTGGACACAGCTGAAGCTCTGGCCTTCCTTAAAAACTAACTAATTTAATAAAAATCACAGTTGTATTACACACAATGCACTGTTTTTTGAGAACAAAAAATCGTAAATAATGCACCATAATACATTCTGACGAGAAATAAAAGAAGCCTCCCGCGAGTTACTAAAAGCTATAAAGTAGATTTTAAAAACGTTTTATAGAATAAAAGCTCACTGCAGGACGTTGTAGAAATGTGTGTGTGCACCACGACAAAGGAGCCTCATTCACTTTACATTGGGGTTGTTTGCGTGGTGCAGACACGTAAATGTAACAAAGTTCGTGAGTCCACCACGCAATGCAGTGTTAAGGAGTCGTGGTGGAGTCACGTATTCTGGTGAGATCAGGTTGACAAAATCATATAGGGGAAATGTTGATTACAAATGTCATGGCAATCCTTCAAATGGTTGTTGAGATAGAATTATAACCACAAATCAACATCCAGCTGGTGCAAAAAGTTCAATCCATTAATTCGAAAATCAACATCCAGCTGGTGCAAAAAGTTCAATCCATTAATTCGACGTTTATGATATCTAGCTAGATGAGTTTGTGTTAGATAAAACGTCAGACGATCATGAAAGTCATGAGGAAACTTTCTCTTGGCATCCTGAACATCTGGATCAAAATTCATGGCAATCAATCGAATTGTCAATTAAACCAGAGCTGAGGTCAGAGTAGCAGTCTGTGCAGCATAATTTAAACAGTAAAGTATCCCTTTGACAGACATCTTCTTTGGTCACCTGATAGTCAAGTATGAATACTGGCATGGATCCAAATAAAATGTTATCCTGGTGTGTCACATGGCTCATTGAGCGGAAAGTGTCTTGATGAACTGGCACATGGCAGAACATGTGCTCTTATCATCTGCATTGTTTTGGAGCAGACCGTGAGCCATGTTAGCATGAATACTGTCACTACAAAGAGACGTAAAACAGCTGCAAAGAGACAGAAAACACTATTAAAATGGGCAGAAACTACAAAGAGGCACAAACTGACTAAAAAGACATTCAAAATGAGTACAAAATACACAATAATAATATAGTGTAGGACCATACCTATATAAGGCATATTTATACTTTTTATTTTTCAAAATACCAAACAGATCATGCATTTTAGCCATTCCTCATTTCGCTCAATTTAACACTGTCTTTTCATGGGCTGATTCTGTGAGAACAGCACCATCTACAGGCCTGGCATATGTACTACAGCGTCTCCAGCGGCAATGTCCGTGGCTGTCTCCTCCTGATTGGTGGAGTTGGCCCAATAGCCGTAGCGCCACTTCTGTGACGCCATAGGAGTGTTCAAATCTGGATCAGTCTGTATCAGATCCGTTGCAGCCCCTTTTTAAGAGATTTGGGTATGGAGGAAAATAGAGAGGGTTGTGTTTTCTGACACTTGGTGAGTTCCCTGGAACACCGGAGACACATATTCATAGTGCATACCGGTACGCCGAACCGGTACTGGACTTCAAGTGGTTAAAACCGGAACGTCGGGAACCGGTACTTGGACTCGCAAAAAAACTAGCACGTTTACGTATATTCTCCTTTTTGTTCTAAACCATCTAAATTCTAAAACCTCCCTGAAGGCAGGAGAGACAGAAAAGAGTCAAGGGAAGCTTATAAAAGTTAACAGCATTTAATTACACAAAAGATGCGGTGGTGTACAAATGAAATTGCAAAAGGAGGCGCTCTCCTCATCTCCCGTCAGCCCAGGTTGGTGTCTGTGGTTATTTAAACATTTCCTGATAAATGTTATTCAGCGTCAATAAATGAGTGCTAATCCCAGTGTGCTCAGTGTACAACATCACATGTCATTTCACCTTCGATTCACGGTTTGAACACGTAGCATTTCGCCACATGCTAATGCTAACCGAAAGTGAAGAATTTTCAGAATAAAAGTATTAAATTAGTGTGAACTTCCGTTTTTTCAGAATAAAACTGATTTAAATTAAATAGTGTATTTAATTCAAATTACGCCATATCAACATTGATTTTAATTTCTAACAGTATGTATGTACATCACTATGTATGTAGTATGTATGTACTGTATAATATACACACAGAGTTGTAGAAAAGACATGGTGTACAGACAATACACTCTGACTGTACAGTCACTACAGTGTATACTGTATAGTAGGTGTGTAACAGTGTAATGCGTATAGTCTACTCTACACTCTACCATTCAGCAAAGTTTTAGGGATTTAGGCTCAGTCAGCTCAGGGACTGTTTGGTTACTTTAGTTTAGTAAATGAAATAAATGTTTGAACTTTGTAGTAGTTCACTGTAGTTGCTGTCATAAGTCATTTGTAGACTAAGTGGCAAAAAGTGTTATTTTTACATTTGTACTTTGTAGAGAAATGTAGACACAAGTTGGAAGGGAGCACAATAAACTTGAATTTGAGTTGATTATGAGTTTATTTTCAATTGATAATTAGCTCACAATAAGTTCACTTTAGTTACTCACACAACTTGACACAAGCCATGGGTTCAGGTCCGGACTTATAAGTCCGGACCTGAACCTGAACCTCTGGACTTGAGTCCGGACCTGAACCTGAATGTGGGTCCAGGTACGTAGCACTACATATTCGTGTATAAAAGACGTACAAAAGTGCATTTTTCATGATAGGTCACCTTTAACTATAAAGAAACTACAAAGAGACACAAAACAACTAGAGGGACATTCATTATGACTATAATTAGACACAAAAAAAGAAATACAATGAATTGAAATGACCATAAAATACACAAAGACACTTAAGGTGGCCAGTACGAGGCAGCAAGCAAACTCCAAAGAGACGAAAAACAACCACGAAGAAACACCAAACAACCATAAAACACCCTACAGCTACACCTACAGGCTCAAGAGACACAAAATAACCACATATATATTAAAAACAGCAAGATTTCAAAAACGAATACTTCTGTATATTACATTACATTACATTACATTGCATTTAGCTGACGCTTTTATCCAAAGTGACTTACAATAAGTGCGTTCGACCAGGAAGACACAACCTTGAATCATATACATCAGGTTTCATAGAGCCAAGTATTTCAAGTGCTACTCAACTGGCTATAGATAAGCCAGTCCTTTATTAGTATATAAGTGCTCTGTTAGCAGTTCTTTGTTAGTAATTCTATCGCTCGAGGTGGAGTCGAAAGAGATGAGTTTTCAGTCTGCGCCGGAAGGTGTGTAAGCTTTCTGCTGTCCTGATGTCAATGGGGAGCTCATTCCACCATTTTGGAGCCAAGATAGCAAATCTTGCTCCTATGTAGTAGAGGTGGTGTGGCCCACTGTCCCATAGTCCTCTGCTGCATGTAAACAAACAGGAACCTCTTTATAAACTGGACTCTGGCCACAGGGAGCTTTTTCACAAACACAATGAAGGATGTTTTGGAATTCAAGTTGTTACAGGATGTCCAAAACAATGCTGTGTCTCAGAGCTTTGTGTAATCATGAAACGACATTAGTGTGAAACATCATCCGGAGCAGATGAGGCTGAGATATTAATCTGATGCTGAAGTTTATACAACTGAGCTTCTCAGTTCATATACTGTCTCTGACATTATTTATCTTTTATAATCATCATACAACAGGCTCATGTACAGGCATTCACATAAGCACCTTTCTCTGTACTGCAGTGCCCTCTAGTGGAGTTTAAAGATAACACAGGTGGCTCAGCTGTGATACACACCTGGCATCAAATATACTGTATTATGATTGTCTTTTTCTTGAGGAACAAATATAACTACAACATACATTATGTGTCCCTTAGAGACCAGTGGTGGAAAGAAACTAAGTAGGCTACATTTACTCAAGTATTGTAGTATAGTTGTAGTTTTTTGACATATTTTTACATTTCCATTTAAAGCTTACATTTTTTTACATTCACAGTTACTTGTTAATTTGTACATAATATAATCACATGATATGCTGATGTGATAAAATGCAGTACTGTATTACTTCTCTACTTAGTATTAAATGTATTTAAATTATAATAAATAATGTAAGTTTTGGGGACACATAATGTACGTTGTAGTTATACTTGTTCCTCTAAGAAAATACATCATAATACAGTATATTTGATACCAGAGGCCTGTACTACGAAGCAGGATTTTCACTTCAGGGAAAACTCCGGTTTTCCGGTCCTACGACGCTGATTCTCTTTTTAGCAGGCTCGATCTCCATGGTAACTTATGCTGTGCGGCTAACCTGCTCCGGAGCAGGTTAGGTTGCAGGCTAAGAGATCAACTCAGTGAAAGCACCGCCTGCTGACCAATCAGAGCTCAGTGTGCGGAGTTTAAAGCGATCAAGTCATATTACAGGAGAAAGGAAATACGGAAAAACTGCCGTTGCAGGAAATACGGCCGGCAAAAATCATCGACAGTGTGAACGTGAAAATGAATAGAATATCACCTCCCATCTTCAGAGCAATCTGACTATTATAACATTAGCGTTAAGAAAGCTTACTTAAATATCTGCCACAACATAAGTACACTGAGTGCAGACGTCGATGTGTCCCATTATCATTCATATGACATCATATCACATCATGTAGGCCTATCATATATCTCCTTATCTGAGTCAGCTTCTTGAGCCGTATCTGGCCGTGCTGATTAGACAGCATGATTATTGCACAGATGTGCCTTAGGCTGGCCACAATAAAAGGCCACTCTGAAACGTGCAGTTTTGCTTTATTGGGGGGGTCCGAAAACCAGTCAGTATCTGGTGTGACCACCATTTGCCTCACGCAGTGCAACACATCTCCTTCGCATTGAGTTGATCAGGTTGTTGATTGTGGCCTGTGGAATGTTGGTCCACTCCTCTTCAATGGCTGTGCGAAGTTGCTGGATATTGGCAGGAACTGGAACACGCTGTCGTATACGCCGATCCAGAGCATCCCAAACATACTCAATGGGTGACATGTCCGGTGAGTATGCTGGCCATGCAAGAACTGGGATGTTTTCAGCCTCCAGGAATTGTGTACAGATCCTTGCAACATGGGGCCGTGTATTATCACGCTGCAACATGAGGTGATGGTCGTGGATGAATGACACAACAATGGGCCTCAGGATCTCGTCACGGTATCTCTATGCATTCACAATGCCATCAATAAAATGCACCTGTGTTCGTCGTCCATAACATATGCCTGTCTGCCCATACCATAACCCCACCACCACCATGGGCCACTCGATTCACAACATTGACATCAGAAAACCGCTCACCCACACGACGCCACACACGCTGTCTGCCATCTGCCCTGAACAGTGAAAACCGGGATTCATCCGTGAAGAGAACACCTCTCCAACGTGCCAGACGCCATCGAATGTGAGCATTTGCCCACTCAAGTCGGTTACGACGACAAACCGGAGTCAGGTCGAGACCCCGATGAGGACGACGAGCATGCAGATGAGCTTCCCTGAGACGGTTTCTGACAGTTTGTGCAGAAATTCTTTGGTTATGCAAACCGATTGTTGCAGCAGCTGTCCGAGTGGCTGGTCTCAGACGATCTTGGAGGTCAACATGCTGGATGTGGAGGTCTTGGGCTGGTGTGGTTACACGTGGTCTGCGGTTGTGAGGCCGGTTGGATGTACTGCTAAATTCTCTGAAACGCCTTTGGAGACGGCTTATGGTAGAGAAATGAACATTCAATCAACGGGCAACAGCTCTGGTGGACATTCCTGCTGTCAGCATGCCAATTGCACGCTCCCTCAAAACTTGCGACATCTGTGGCATTGTGCTGTATGATAAAACTGAAAATGTTAGTGGCCTTTTATTGTGGCCAGCCTAAGGCACACCTGTGCAATAATCATGCTGTCTAATCAGCATCTTGATATGCCACACTGTGAGGTGGGATGGATTATCTCGGCAAAGGAGAAGTGCTCACTATCACAGATTTTCTCAGATTTGTGAACAATATTTGAGAGAAATGGTTATTTTGTGTATAAAGAAAATGTTTTAGATCTTTGAGTTCATCTCATGGAAAATGGGAGCAAAAACAAAAGTGTTGCATTTATATTTTTGTTCAGTGTAGTATTCTGTGTGTACCTTGTGTGCACCGCCTAGTGGTTAAAGCACGTTATTTAATTATCTTTGTTGAATAATGTTATTTGATGAAAAAATATTAAGAGTACATACTTTCATAGGGGAAAGTAGACGGTCAATGATAGAAATATAGAATATAAAAAATCAAGAAGATATTGTAAGTGATCTCTACAATAAAACCGTTTAGTGCAGGATGTACAAAGATATTAATAGGAGGATGTGCAAAACAGACAAACTAATTAACCTTTATTAACACATTATTTAGGTTAAGGTCTTCTATTAAATTAAATTAAAACTTTGGGGGTATCTACAGATAAATATTAAGCCTGACAAAGTACTTAACGTCTAATATATTGCTTTCCTGCAATGTTAACTATGTTGAAGCACTTATTTTAACTGATATTATACACATTAATTATACCCTTATGTATGTAGATAGTATAAGAAATGGAGGTATACACACATATTGATAGATGTCTTGTAATGCACTGTTGAGGAACCTGAGACCCAAGTTGTTCATTCATTGCAAAACTACACCGTAGTTGTGTATATGATATGTCAATAAACCTTAGAAAATCTTGAAATCTTGAAAGGGATGTGCAAAATAGCCATTATCAATCAATCAATCATCAATCAATCAATGTTTATTTATATAGCCCAATATCACAAATGTTACATTTGTCTCAGTGGTCTTCACAGTGTCTACAGAACATCAGTATGACAATACTACACCCTCTGTCCTTAGACCCTCACATCGTACAAGGAAAAACTTCCGGAGAAAACCCACAGTTTAAAGGGAAATATGGGAGAAACCTCAGGGAGAGCAACAGAGGAGGGATCCCTCTCCCAGGACGGACAGACGTGCAATAGATGCTGTGTGTAAATTGAAAAGATAATACATTTGCAACATAGGTAGTCCAAATGTTTGGAAATGCATGCGTGTATAATAGGAAGATGAATCCACGAGGATCTCCATCCAGGACCGATGATCCAGGACCACAGCCACGACTCGCGATCCAGGGCACAGGACCGCAGGATCATCCATGACTCCGGATCCCGGCGTATATAGACACTTGGGGAAGCTGGGTTAATCGGAACATGAGAGTACACAGGTATAGACAGAGAGAAGGAAGAAGGAAGATGTCCCCCGACAAACTAAGCCTATATCAGCAAAACTAGGGGCTGAATCTAATCAGCCCTAACTATAAGCTTTATCAAAAAGGAAGGTCTTAAGCGCACTCTTAAAAACGGATAGGGTGTCTGCCGCCCGAACACAAACTGGAAGCTGATTCCACAAATGTGGAGCTTGATAAGAAAAGGCTCTGGCTCCCATTGTACTTTTAGAGACTCTAGGAACAACCAACAACCCTGCATTCTTGGAACGCAATGCCCTAGTACAGGGATGGGCAACTTTGATGGTGGTGGGGGCCACATAATTGATGTACTGGCCACCAGGGGGCCGCATATTCACTTGGAACACACACACAAAAATGCCATGTGTTGTATGTAATTATTAACAAATATACTAAGTCTGACATCTTCATTGACATTTTACAATCAAAGGGAACATCCCCAATAAAGGGAACATCCTCTAATAAGCTCACTAAACAAATATCAGTTTTTACAAGTGGCATGTTTGTATTGAACAGGTTATTAAACAGTAGAATAAAGCTATTTTAAACTATTGGAAAGCACGGAAAATGTGTGTGTATTGAGATTAACCATTAGATGACATACACATGAAGTCATGAACACTAACCCAGACATTAGTTGTCTAACTTGAACCTAAAACACTTGTAGCCAGTCTCTGCATTCCCCTTATTCCACAATAAGGGGAATGTCAACACAGACACCTGTCAGCCCGCACTCTGCTGTTCCTCAGCACCACTCCCCCTCCCTCCCGCTGAAAATATGAATGAAAAGCGTAGTAATCATAGATAACACGGCAGGGTCCGTGACAGTTTGTTTTCATCTGATTTCAAATAAACAAAGTCTTTTTAAGAATATTAAACTTTTTTCGCCAAATTCAGATGATAAAAACAACTTTTAAGATTGTAAAGGCATAATTACAAGAGGCAACTTAACGTCACAGCAGGCATAACAACAGCCGGTGTTTCTTGTGAGGGTTTCCCCGGGAAACAAACACAATACAAACAAATGCGTCACAGATTGTTTTGCGGTATTTGAAATCATGTATGCAGCTCGCGACGTAACTAGGAGTCTAGTGGACGGTATCAGTACTACAAGTAAAACAAATGAAAAAAATATTATTATTATTATTTATTTTTTATTATTAATTACGTTGTTTATAAATTAATCTGAGGGACGCAAAAAGAGGAGGTGGGGGCCGCATGCGGCCCACGGGCCGCCATTTGCCCATCCCTGCCCTAGTAGGACAGTAGGGTATAATGAGTTCTTTAAGCTAAGATGGTGCCTGCCCATTAAGGGCTTTGTCGGCGAGAAGAAGAATTTTAAATTCTATCCTGTGTTCTATAGGGAGCCAGTGTAAGTCAGCCAGAACAGGAGCAATGTGGTCCCTTTTCCTAACTCTGGTTAGTACACGAGCTGCAGCATTTTGAATCAGCTGAAGCGACTTGACTGACTTCTTGGTACTCCCTGATAATAAAGAGTTACAATAATCCAGCCTAGAAGTAACAAATGCATGGACTAGTTTCTCTGCATCGTTTTGAGGCAAGATATGCCTGATTTTTGCAATGTTACGTAGATGGAAGTAGGCGGTCCTTGAAATTGATTTTATGTGGGCGTTAAAGGATAAATCCTGATCAAATAGAACACCAAGATTCCTTACAGTCTCACTGGAGGCTTATACAGTCTTCAATTAACTATTAGTAGAGAATAACGAGTAATTAATATACTTTATAGAGATCTTCAGATAAATGTTGGTCTTCTCAAGCAGCAACTATCAAATATCTCTCCTGATTGTGGGCACTTGACAATCACCTTACCTGAATTTTACTCAGGTGTAACTAAAGTCTGATTTAAGGGTTGTTTATATTTCACATTATTAATCAGAATCTGCAAAGTAACTAAAATAAATGTAGTGGAGTAAAAATACCAGGTTAACCTCTGAATTGTAGTGGAGTAGAATTACAAAGTAACAATGAGCTGTCATGTGGGTATATATTAATGCTGCCCATTATGGATACAAGCGATTTTCACCCATTTAGTACTTACATGTTTTAAATTTGTACACACCAATGTGTTTCCTATCGCCTAAACCTCCAGGGATGTACACAGTCTCTACTGGGAATTGTAGTTTTAAAAGACGTTTTCGTTTTTCCCAAAAACGAAAACGTCTTTTAAAACTACAATTCCCAGTAGAGACGTGCCATAGAGAACATGTTGCGAAACACAATAGCCAGCATGTGTAGTTCTCGGGGGGGGGGGGGGTTTGAGTCCAGTTTTGAATAGTCTGCCGTGGTTTCGTTCCATTTCAAAGAGCTTGACGCTCGGCGTAACCTTGGCGCACTGCCACGGTACGGGCCCTTCGGTTCGGTACACATGTGTACCGAAGTGTACCGAACGAATATAACGTTAAACGTAAAAAATTGAGAACGTGAACAACTTCTTGGAAGTAATCTCAGGTGCTGCGTCGCACCATTCAGACTAATTTGCTCCCATTGTGTTCAACGCGTCATAGAGCGAGCAAGTCAATTCATTGGACGAGCTGGTCAGAGGGATGCGTTCAAATGTAGTCAGTAATTTGAGGAACTGTCGAAATGGCGAACGCAGATAAAGTTGAGCTCGAAAATCCTCCAGCATCATTGAAGTCTCCGGTTTGGGAACATTTTGGTTTCGCAGTTACGTACAAGGATGACGGACAAAGACAGGTGGACCGAACCAAAGCTGTTTGTCGGCATTGTTCAACTAAAATTAGTTACGCGGCTGGCAATACATCAAACTTGCACACTCATTTGAAAAGACATCACCCGAACGTGAATATCACCGGTACCAAAAGACTGAAGTGCAAACCCAACTCCCGCTAGCATTTAAGCCTCCACCAAAAACTTCAGACCGAGCCAAAGCTATTACAAACGGCAAATATCCTTATGTTGCCATGTTAGCAAAGCGCTACCTGGCTGTATCTGCTACTACCTCTGTCCCTAGCGAGAGGGTGTTCTCCACGGCAGGAGACATTGTTAGTGCCAGCAGATCTGCCCTTTCGGCAAGCAATGTGGACAAGTTCATCTTTCTTTAAAAAAAACATGAAATGACAAGCAAGTCCTAATGTCAAACAGGCTGCTTAGGTACTAGTACAGTACAGTACAAATACAGATTATTTCAGTTCATCGAAAAGCTGCACCTTAATGTTTATTTTATTATATTTTATAATTTATTTGAGTGAATATTCATAGTTTAATAATAATTAAAAACCCAAAACTAATATTTTATGTTTTGTGAGTACTAGTACAGTAAAGTTCAAATGCAGATTATTTCAGTTCATCGAAATGCTGCACCTTAATGTTTATTTTATTATATTTTGTATTTATTTGAGTGAATACATTATTCACAGTTTAATAATAATTAAAAAAAATATATGTTATGTTTTGTGATAATTTGTTCTGCTGTACCGAAAACGTACCGAACCGAACCGTGACCTAAAAACCGAGGTACGTACCAAACCGAAATGTTTGTGAACCGTTACACCCCTAATGGGTAGTGTAGTGTCTTCGGCCATCCTAAACTGAATTTTTTTCCGGATATCATATTGCATTAACAGCACCACATCTGGCTTCACAGAGATCTTCTGTTACTGTCCTTTCTTCTTAGAGGAAGTACAGAAACACGTAACTCTGGATTTGTTTTAATGTTTGAGGTGCAATAAACGACAGAGAAGCTTTTTGGCATGTTAAAACTATTATGTTCTGCCTTGCTCATGAGAGTAACAGCTGGCGAAATTACAGCCTCGACTACTGATTTCCCATGTGTGCTCTAAAATGATATTTATAAATGACTATTATCATTATTATAAGCAAGACAATAAATGGCAAAGATATGTAGAAAATAAACGTATTTGAGATACGTTCATAAGAAACGTAACGTGGGAGAAAATACGTTTCTAGCTAAACGTAATTGAGAATGCAGTTTAGTTCTGTGGGAACGTAATTTATAGGCAGGGTTGACCAGCGTCGTAGTACAGTTTAGTGACAGAGCGTATGTTTTGGATTAGGCCAACCGGCTAACTCGAACATATCCAGGTTAGGACAATCCAGTTTCGTAGTACAGGCCCGAGTACTTTAACTTAGGATACTTTAAGTACATTAAACTGGTAATACTTCTGTACTTTATATTATTCTGAAATGGGTCAGTGTGCAGAATGATTACTTTTACTTTTTATACTTTCAGTATAGTTTGATGGTAATACTTCTGTACTTACTTTTTTGCAGGACTTTTACTTGTAACAGAGTAGTCCTCCTACACTCTGGTATGAGTACTTCTTTTTTTAGAAGCATGTTTATCGATCAGTTTGTTCTAAATATCATGTAGAAAGGAAATAATTTACAAAATTAAATACAATTACTTTCAAGTAGCTTAATCAACACAACACATTATCATCAGGAACATTCAGTCAACTATTAAAAATAAAGGATTAATGATCAATCTGTCCCGTGTGTGTTTGTAACAAAAGAAAACAAGGCTAACCTTTACTATGCGTGTGTGGAGTAAACCGTTCCTTATGTAGATACTGTTATCCGTGTGTTGTTGACCCAAAGGAATAGCTTGCTTATCATGTATTATCATACAACAGGCTAATCAACAGGCCTTGACATAAGACTGCACTGCCCTCTAGTGTATGTTGTAAATATAACACAGGTGGCTCAGCTGTGATACGCACCTGGATTTAAATATATATTGTAATATATTATTGTATAGTTAACAAGTACAACGATGAAAACGGTATATGATGTGTCCTTAGAAACAGATGTTGTTGTTCATGAGTTTGGGTGGATGTGTACCTGGAGCAGAGCCCTGCCCTGGTATCAGCTGCTGTGGAAATGTTTCCCCTGCGGTGATTCCGCCTTCCCGAACACCGACCTCCTCCCTGACACATTTCCACATCTTCCTGCAGCAGCGGGGAGTTGTTTTTAAAGGGTTTGTTAGCAGCGACGATGGGAGAAATGACGGAGCAAAAGAGGCTTTCTGAAGTTATTACCCAGATATTTCAAGAAGCGCCGACTGCCAGGAGGAATCTGGTTGATAACCACAGTAACCTCCACCGCGTCGCAGATTACTGCGAGAGCAACTTCCTCCAGGTGAGTGGGCCCAATGGTCAGTGAACAACAACAGGTAAAGTCACAACTGGTGCCAGGTTTAGGACTTGTGTTTTACAGAGGTATTCAGATCGATTACTTGAGTAAAAGTAGAAAAACGTACTTGGACAAATACTCTGTTACACGTAAATGTACAGAAGTATTGGCATTTAAAAATAATTAATGTGTAAAAAGGGATATTACCCTTAAAGCGTAATGTCCAATTTAAGAATCATATATTAAAATACTAGTAAAAGTGAAGCACACTTTATTTACTTTAAATAGTGCTATTGGATATTTTAATCTCTAATGTATTTCAATTTGGTTTATGAGTTTATTAATATTTTGTATTAGCTAATCATCTGGATCTGCAAAGTAACTAGTAACTTAAGTCTTAAGCTGTCAAGTAAAAGAGATGGAGTAAAAACTACATTATTGGCTTCCAAAGTGTATTGGACTATGAATACCATACAATGCAAACACTCATACTGCTAAATTGTATTAGAGTATTGCTTGATAAATGTACTTCAATACATTTCACCACTGTAAAACCATAAATACAACCGTCCAGGCAGAGGACACATCGAAGGCGGTTGAGGAGGCGATGGGTCTGGCTGCTCAGGCTCTTGCCAGCGTGGCGTACCAGATCAACAGTGTGGGCAGCACCCTGCTCCGGTTGCTGGACTCCCAGGACCTGCAGATCAGAGACCTGGAGTCCTCCGTCAACCTGCTGTCCCTGGTGAGGACCACATCTACCTGAAACACTGCTCACCTGACCTCTGCTTTCCCATAGAGTCATGTGAACTTTGCATATTGTCGTTACAATGCAGGGAAAACCTCAATACAGTTCCTAAAAATATATATTTACTACAATTATTGATACCATTATACCAAAATAGTTTTGGCAGTATTGTAAGTATTGCAACTGTTTAAGTATTGAGAAACTATATTTATAAAAACAATGATGTTTCTGAAAACACTACTTTCCATAGCTGGCAAAACATTTTTTAAAGTATAGTCTATAAAAGGTGCAGCATTCTGCTTTTTATTTGGTGAAATAACAGAATGAAACAAGTAAATACAAGTGGTATTCATACTTGTTTGTATCCTCATTTTCATAATTTAATGAACTGCTTTTGCTGAACAATGGAGTGCTTGAACTTCGGCCTCTACATTAAACCTTAAATACAAATCTCTACAGTGTTAATGTTGGTTGTATATTTGGAAAAGCAAAAAGTATGAAAGTTGCTGTCTTGCTCCACTTGCAGGTCATCGCTCACATCTGAAGTCAGTCTGGTCAATATGCCATCTAGGAACAAGTGTTCTGAGAGTGTTTGTGTCTCTCTTCTCCAGGCTGCAGCCATCCACTTTGAGTCGGTAGCCAGGAGAGAGATTGGTGCTTTCACTACTCCTAAAGACAGAACCCGAGCCAAGCTCATCGCCCCCCCGACAACAGGCAAGGACCCGGAGAGAAGTTACTCCAGAGTCCCAATATCGTTCTCCATCTTGGACTCCACTGGACACTGCTTTGAGGTATATTGGATGTGAAATTGGAAGAGAAAGAAAATAAATTGACTTTGAGTTCAAAACCTTTCATTGTGTAGAGATGCCTTTGTTTTCTAACCTTTATCCGTCTTCTCCCCACAGTACCCCCTGCAGCCTAAGAAAGCCGGCTCCACAGAGAGCATACAGAGCACTGCAGACTACACTGTGTGAGTATAACAACTGTTTACCTTTTTAAAGCAACTTTGTTAAAAATATTAACACTCCCATACTGATTATTATAAAAGATTCATAACATAAGCTGCACAATTCAAGATCATGTCGGAAAGGTTCGTGAAATATGGACGAAAGAAACAGTTTTGTAAAATACACTCCTGTGCATTTCTGAGGAGATAACTACCACTCTCCTGCCTGAATTGTAAAAGGAACATTCACAACCTTTTGTTATGTTATCAAATCAGTGTTGATTATTCATGTTATCAATATAGGCAATACATTGCTAAGTATGTGCTATATTGACCAGGAAAACTGAGTTCTCCTGTTAATGGAACTGACTGGCAGGGCCTACATGTACCAGGATGCATTGCCCGCAAACTACTCAAGGCCCACTATATCCTCTTGCACAGCTAATGCAGAACTAGCTTCAGCCATTTCTGCTTTTTAAACCCTATAAAATTAGTCCTCGTCCACTAACCCCAATTCCTTTTCACTGTCTGCAATGCGATGGAGTTTTGCTTTTGGGTGGAATTTAGAGCACAATAACCCCCTGACTACGGAGTTAGAGACAAGAAATCCAAGCTAAAAAAGTGTAGTTCTTATACTTGCATCCAACTGATCCAACATCTAGAGAAACATATTATGGTGAGATCCCCCCAGCCACCAAGGGCGTATAGTTGGGAGACCAATGGCACCTTTCCTACTCCCTACCTCCTACTCCCCTACTTACTGTACAGCACCCTTGTTTGAACCACATCCATCTACAATCTGTTTAGATCTCAACTACACATCTCTAAAGTTTTGTGACTGCATCTTGTTTGGTATTTGATGCTATCTCTTCACACACACACACACACACACACACACACACACACACACACACACACACACACACACACACACACACACACACACACACACACACACACACACACACACACACACACACACACACACACACACACACACACACACACACACACACACACACACACACACACACACACACACACACACACACACACACACACACACACACACACACACACACACACACGGAAAATAATACAAGTCGTGGCTAGTAAAAACAGCTACCATCATATCTAAAGCTCTCTTATTAATACATCTAATATTATCTGTATCTGTACAAGAAAAATGTTGAACTATTCTTTTAAAAAAACGTTTTATTCTGTTTTTTTAATGCAGGTCCAGTTACGGCATCGCTGTCCCCCCTCCATCAGTCCCCACCCGGCCAAACGTCTCCAACCCCACCGACAACAGCCTGCCTCCGCCTCCTCCTGCCAATCTGGACCCCAGTATGACCGCTCCTCCTCCTCCTCCTCCTCCTCCTCCACCTCCACCTCCTTCCTCAATGGACACAGGCCTCCCCCCTCCTCCGCCAAACTTGACCTCACCCACATGTCTCGCCCCACCTCCCCCTCCACCGCCAATCTCTCCGTCGAACAACGCCTACCCGCCACCGCCTCCTCCTGTATCGGGAGGTTCTCCTCTTCCTCCTCCTCCACCTCCTCCTGTATCGGGAGGTTCCCCTCTTCCTCCTCCTCCTCCACCACCACCCTCTCAGCCTGGCACCTCTGGGTTTGTGCCACCTCCACCTCCTCCTCCTCTTCCTCCTCTCCTACGCTAACAGACATTATCGGATGTTTTTATTCTTCAAGGAGTAACTTCTTGTGTAACTCTCAGGCATGCTGGGGTGTGTACAAACATGAGAAATTCTTTCAGGCATTATTGTGGGATCAGAAATAAGCTTAAATAAAACATTTCAAGAGGTTCTTTTATACTTTGTGGGGGTTTTCCCTTTCCTGTTATATGTTGTTTAGGTTTGTGTGCATGTATATGGTCTGTAAAGGCTAAAATCGCAAAGTTCCCTCAATTGAACTACTTTATTTACTTCTGTAACATTGCGACATCACTACGCAACATTCACGCTCCTATTGGCTAGCACTCCAACACATTGTACGTGAAAGGCCAAGGGGCCTGGACATCTCTAAGCTGGTTGACCAATCACAACAGAGGCGGCCAGCTAACCAATCAGAGCAGACTGGGCTCTGGTTTTAGACAGAGGGTGAAAGAGGTGCTGCAGCACAGGCAAAATAAAGACCTTTTTGAACATTAAAGCATGGAGACATGTCACAGTAGAGACACTAATTACTAATATGAACCTAAAAATGAGCATTACAGGGCCTCTTTAGGGTGTGTGTAGTGGTGTAACCTTGAGCTGGCTCAGCGTGAGCTTATTATTGTTCTGGGACAAAGAATCCTCCTTCAAAGTGAAACATTCTGCTGCAGTGCAGATTCCTCTGACATGTTTCAACAAAACCTTGACTGCATTCCTAGGACACAAGCTGAAACAGGGGATGTTGTCTTTAACCCCATAATGTCATCACGCCTTCATTATTACTTCATTGTGTTTATCACATTGTTTCCTAATGATTAAGAGTCACGTTTAACAGAGAGCGCCCTTTGGCCCCTCAGTGTCATTGGAGTGGGAACAGTGTCAAAGATGATCAGTTCTTTACGTCACTGGCTGGTGAGTTCTGCTACTTTAAGCAGGTCAAGGAGGCTATAAAATGTCTGTTGCAAGTCATCGCGCTACTTAACCTGCACTGCATGGCGTGTACTTGAAGGTAAGCTTTATTTACTGAATGTAACATATTAATTTAGTCAGACAGCTCAACCAAATTTGATAAATCTTTTTCTGTGCTTTTTTTATTGACTCTACTCAGCAAGCCTGAAACTGGAGAAACGGGCTCATTGTAGAAGGTCCCGTTTTATATATTCGTCAGAAATGAAAAGGAAATGTTAGCCACTATCTTTTACTGCTGCTTTCTTTTGCTTTAATAAATTCGAATTCAATCTTTTATGTAGCAACATGCCATTAGAGCAACACATGCTGTGCAGTTTTATCTTTGAACTATAGTGTTATATTGACTAAGTGTGGGAGTCAGATCAAAACCTACAGTGTTACTGCGGTGTATATACGTTTCAGGATTGCGAAACTTTCACAGTAATTATATCTGCCTTAAAGACATTCTGTTTATGTCGGTGTGTTATTTAGGGATACAACGCAATAAAGAGCTACCTTTGAACTGTCTGACTGTATTGCAAAATTGAACATTATAAAATACATGACAAACGGTTAGATATTTACTATCTTCAGGTTTAAGATCTGTACTTTGAATAACCTTCAAAAAAAGGCCTTTTTGTGCATTTTTTCTCAGGTGTGATTTAGAAAAAAAGAAAACTGCCATGGTCCTTTATTACCCTGTGATTGAGTAAGTATTTCAAACATTAATTTGACCTTCTCTAACCTCATTGTATGCCTGCTGCATGTATACTTTAGCCGTCTTTTATTTCAGGATCCCCTTGATGTGCGCTGGTATCCTACTATGGGCTTTTTGTTACCATTTCGCAAGGAAGCGCAGAGAAGCAGAAAGATTGTCCACGATGCCGGCTAACTCTCCCTCTGTGTACGTGATCCCCATATATGAAGAGGAGCAGGTGGGAGAGGAAGACGAGGAAATTATGGATGTATATGAAGCTTATTTTCAACCTCCTTACAGAGAGCCTCCCATGTACTGCTCAAGAAATGTCAGCCCTCCTCCATACAGGGTAGGTTTTGATATAGGGTTTTTTCTGCTAATTATCTTCAAAAATGTTCTCAAAGATTTTATCCTCAGCAAAGAAAGTGCAATATTTATGTAATTTAATAACTCTTTCTCCTTTCCAGTTCGAACCACCATCCTATCCAGACCCCCCTCCATCATACTCAGATCTTCAACCTTACTCAGAGCGACCCTGATCCTCCACCTCATCCTTCATACACTTCAAACATCCTCTACTCTAAACAAACTGTACCTTTTTTTTTTACATAACATTCCTATGGAATCAAATAAGGGTCACTTGGAGTTTGACAGTGAAACTATTTCCAAACGTGGTTGTAAATAAGATTTTGCAAGACCTGTCTGTATTGGAAAATTGTAAAAACAAACATGAATGAATGAAGAATTTCAGCCCTGAAGTACCTTTTATTAATGTGCTTTGAACCATAATTTAAAAGCCTGGGTTTAAACTCACAGTAATTCTTAACATGTCTCTTATTACATAACAAAAAGCACAACAGAATTTCACAATATCTTTTTTACCCTTATTTGAGCCCATACAGGTAACTGTTAACGTTAGTGCTTGTACAGTACGTGGTTATAAGTTTCATTTGGGACATAAGTGTATTAATCTAGGATTAATCTACCTGTAAGCAATCCACTGTGTGGAAAAGGAGAGACTGGGTTTGACTGTTTTACATACTAAAGTTTCATACTCAACCTTGTTTAAACACTGCCATATGTACAATATGCATACCTAAAGAGATTCAGTATTTAAGTTAAGGCACTTGTTTACATGCTTGAATATTACCAACTGTTTAACATACAGTATGTTATTTACAAAATAAAGTAATTTATATTTGTGAATACAATTAATTGAAGTCTTATCATGCTTGAAATATACCCCCCCACCCAACATTTTAAAAGTAGATCTCTAAATTAGTAAATCTGTAAATACTAAATAAGATCAGTTTTAGTTCAGAAAGCCATGTTTATTTGGAGGGATACAATTGAAATGGTTTGGTTATTTTTACAAAGTTTGTATACTGCCAGTAGAACAAGAGTGGTTTTATTGTTGATCCCTGAGGAACGCCATAGTTGTTGCTGTGCTGCAGCAAATGGAGAGTGAATGATTTTGTTTAACATGCAGGATGTGTAAGACACAGAGCACACCTCTAAGTCCTGTGTCTTTAAAAAAAAAAAACAATAATGCTGTAAAATCTCATCGGGTCATGCACTTCCCTAAGTGACACACATTATCCTTTGATACAGTCCTGAGGGCAGGACACTTTCTGTTTGTTTTGGATTCTTAAAAAAGGTAAGGACTCATCCCATTCTAATAAAATAATCCATTTATCTTTTAATTATGTGTCATCAAGGTAACGTACAGTATGTTAGAATTAGTTGAATATAGTCATTTTCTCTAACAGTTGTAACGAGCAGCAGATTTATATGATGAAGGTTCACCGTCGGTTGTTAAACTCAGACAATAAAGTTGAACAGTATCCCGGTCATTCAGATCGTTTTGATTCAAGCTTGTTTATTTGTACAACGCTGAGGAGTTTTGAAAGCGTTTAAAAGTGTGTTATTGTTAGTGAAATACTGCAGGGTCATAGGTCACAAGTCAACCATGTGATTGGTCAGTTAGTCTCGTACTAGTGGGCTCGAGTATGTGAAGGCTGACACATCATAATATCCTGTGAGCCTACACCCACTTGTTGATTTGTGTGTGTCACGTCTAAAGACTTCATTTCCAGTCAGAGAAGACAGCATGTTTTATTCTTTTACTGAAATAAATCTGATACTGTAGAGGTTTTCCAAGCTTGTCCACATCTCCAGAACATATCATAGAACATTTAACACGTTTGAACAGCTGGACTCAGATCTTATTCTTAAGTATAGTGAGCAAAATTACAGCGTTAAAATAAGTAAGAGCCCCTACAATCAAGTAAGAGCGCTTATTCTGCACAGCTGACCATTCTCAGAAAATAAATGATTGAATTATTATAGAATTAATGCATCAAAATTGCACTATTTTTGTTATGCCAGTAGCTTGTGGATTTTATTGGCTCAATGTTATAATGATACGTCACATTTGTTGATTATGCTTTGTTCAACTTAAGGTAGCAAGTAAATACAGTGGAGTATATTATCTTCATTATTCCTTATTTATCCTCATGATGTAATTTAATCTTCATTATCTTATTTAAACTCATGATGTAATGTAATCTTCATTATCCTCATTATCTTCTCTTTATCTTCATTATCTTATTTATCTTCATCAGGAAGTACACTATTTTCAATATGTATTGTATTAAAAGTCAAAATAACAGGAAATGGAAATTCTCAAAAGAAGTACATAAAGTACTTAAAAGACTGTAATTAGTAACCGTCTACTTGCATTATTCTAATTTCAATTAGTTGTCACACTGTCAATGGTTGACCATGTTACATATCATTATTTAGTTTTTTCCTTAGAGCAATGTCAGCCGGTTGACATAACACCAGCCATGGCTCCAGTCGGGAATATTCTCCAATACTTGTAAGTAACCAAATAAAGGCAAACATGAAATTGTCCAGATGATATACCTCTGAGGTCTCTGAATGATGGAAATGTGCTCCTAGATTCCCAGGCTTGGTGGTGTCCATCGCTGTGGTTCTCCTCTGCTTCTATATGCAGGCAAAAAAGAAAAGAGCAGCGTATGACGTCACCGTACCGACGCCACATGATGACAACCGGCTCTCTACGATTTCTTTGTCTGAGGATCAGGCAGAAGAAGAGACACAATATGACAGTTTCCCTCCTCGGTACAGCACTGTGGATCTCCCCCCACCATACTCACTGGTGCGTAAACCCGTCATTAAAGTCACTGCAAAGATTTAAACTACTGTCATTACCAACATATTGGACAACTTTAACAAAATCACCGGCTGTATTTGGACGCAGAAGAGTCATAGAAAAGTCATATAATAAACATTTTTAAAAATCCAATTAAATAAGTCTTAAAAATCAACATTTAAAGGAATAGTTTGACAGTCTTGAGTGTGTGTGTCTTCATATCTTACCGTCAGCAAGAAAGCCAATAAGCATGTCACAAAATGACTATTAGCTTTTCACCAAAAAACGTTTCATTTTGTTTAAGATTAGTAATCTAGAGCTTCCCACTCATTTTAATAATTAAAAACATGAACTATAAAACACTGATTTAAATTGAATTCTGTTGCTACAATAACAGGGTGTGCTTTACTGTGTGTGCAGTTTGACTCATAGACATGTGTGGATGACATTGAACAATTGTAATTCAATTTAAATCTCTCTCTTAAAATAATCAACAATTAAGTTAAAAGTTTCATTTTTTTCTGGAAATATGCTTATTTGTTTTCTTCAGTCTATCCATCTTCACATCTAACTCTCAGCAAGAAATACAAGGTGTAAAAACAGACCATTTTAAGTAGAATGTTGTCATTACAATGAGATTGTGCTTCATTTTATGCAGTTTGACTCTGGATGCTGAAGAGTCACAGAATCATGATGGTTGATACATTTAAATTATATCTCTTCAAATCCAACCCATTTTTTGGCAAGCATCTCCATCTTTACATCTAGTAAATCTAGATCTTCAGATTCATTTTTATAATTTTCTAAAAACAATTCTAATATCAAGTATAAAACTCTGACAATTTTAAAATGATATTGTCGGAACAGATAATTAAAATAATAAAATGTCACTTTACGTTTTTGCAGTTTGGTCCCAAGATTACCAGCATTTGGTCCGATGACTCTCCACCTGCATATGAGATGTATCCGATAACGCCGTCTCCTCATCACTGGATGACACCCGCGGGACACCTGCATCCATAACAACCATCAGCCCCCGCTGCCACACTGGAAACACCAGGCCTCCAAAAGCTTTACATTTCAACTTACCAAACACTGACTTACCTTATGTTGTTTCTGTGTATGCTGAAAAATACTATGTCACTTATGTAATGCTTTGATTTGAGCTTTGCATTGATATTAACTGTAGACAGTGAAGCAATCCTCTCAACATCTCCATTTTAATACACTTTGATATGAACATCAAACTAGTGTAGCAGTCCCACTGCATCTACACACCAGCAGAACCATGAAAGCACCGAGGGGCTCTCTATGTTATACTATATACTCTTTATTACAATACAGTACTTACAAGTTTGAGGGGAAATAAAATAGATATTCAATGCATTGCCAGTATTATTCTTCTCTATTCTCTAAGAAGGAACATGTACAGTGAGTGTTTCCTTGGCTTTTGAACAACGTTAAGGCAAAAGTAAGTATGTAAATATTTCACTGTATGTAAATCAGAAATAACAGAAACAAAACGTCCATTAATTGTCCAACCTGTATTGTTAGGTAACATATTTGCCTTCATTATACAATCAGTGCATACTGGAGGCTACTTTTACATTTGTTGTTGTTCTTAGTGCTACAAATAAAACTCCAACAGAATCAATTTGCTGGGTCGTCTCTCTGTCGAATAAACCTGACGCTTTACCAGCACAGGTCAACAAATGTATAATGTAATCAACATTCAAAGATAAAAGGATTGCAATCTTAACACAACGTGTGTGTATGTATACATCAGTGTCTGTGTGTAAATGTATTGCACATAATGTTATAGTTTGAATCTATTGCTGTTCATTTTTCAAATTAGTGGAGACAAACGATATAAAGCACATTTCTGAACACATACAATCATACTGTATCATGGTCTATAATAAATATGACATTTGGTATGTTTCCGTCACCAATCTGTCCTACCAACCCAATGTAAACAGAACACTACATAAAGTAGGAAAGGCTAGAAAGTTTTATATCCTTCAACGAAAAAACCCTTCGGTAGATTAATCTGCAAAACATATTCTTTACTCTAACTCTATTTCCACGTTTATGATAACACACACACACACACACACACGCTCACTCACACTATTGCACTAAACCTCCTAATTAACTCTAAATCCTTCTCGACAAATATCAGTAAAATGATTTCAAATAAAAGTATAACTTGACATTAGCCTCAACGGAGGAACACTAACTTTTGTACAAAAACGCTCTACTGGTCGTTTGCACTGAACGATGACGCTTGGACCCCCGGCCACCAATCGACTGCATGGAGACGGCCCCTCTGGAGCTACCTCACCGTCCTCTGACCTTTGACCTGTGGCTTGATGGTGACCTCTTGGTTCAGAAGACCCAGTTGACAGGCACCCACTGCTGCTCCGTGTACAGTTTCTCCAGCGCAGACCGTAGGCTCCTGAACGCAGCCTCCAGGCCGTCGTTCACGATGCAGAGGTCAAAGTAATGTCCGTACGCCCGCTTGATGCGCTCGCTCTCGTCCACTGTCCTCTTCAACTCAGAGTCCTGTAGGAGAAACACAGTGAGACGATTAGGTGACAATACAAAACAAATAGCAGGCTATTACTTGGACGGAGTTAACTTTAAAATTGGGTGCACATAAATAATTTAAATGTTAGTAATGCAGCTTTTTGGTTTGCGTTGCAGAGTAAATCAACCACATTAGGTATTCCCATTACCAATAAAGATGATGAATTTCAGTCTATTTCAGGCTTTAAAAAAAACCTGACTTTTAGAGCCCCTGAAAACATGCTTTTAAAAGTATTTCCTTTTTTCCCTTTTATTGGATATGTGTAACTAAATAAGTAACCGATTAATATGGAAAAACGTATGGAAAATATCCGTAAATATACTTATTTATCAATAAGTTAAGGCAATAGTCCCACCTTAAAAAACTAATAAAACTGTTCCATCACAACCATATTGTGCATGGTAGAAGATGAATGAACCGTGAAAGCCTGAAAATGGTTTTCAGGGCCAAAACACGAACTCACCGTTAACTGTTTCGTCACCACTCCTGACTCAATTGCTGATTTGTTCATAGCTTTGAGAACCTCAAAATCCGGAGCTTCAATAAAGACAACATAGGGCAGGAACTCTGCCGTCCGCAGGACTTTAAGAGCCTTCGAAGAAAAGAAGAAACGGATGTGAGAGACATCTTACAATCCCTGCATGACTGCACAGCAAGCCAAGGGGAAAGCTGTAACACACAATTATAAAGCTGAGAGAGAATATGATTAAAATGCAACTGCAGCATCCTGATCCAACACATTTATCAAGCTAATGTATGCAAATACGATTAGCCGAGTGTTTTCCAGTGCATGATGCCAATCATTAAGAGATCTTTCTGATAAATATTGATGAGGTGCTCAGCCCGAAAATACTACAGAAGCAACGAGCCGAACAAAATTGTCTGGAATATAGAATTGAAACTCAAGCCATTTACATTAAAACATGACAAACACTTGATAGAAAGCAGAGCAGGATTCCGCTACCTGTGGGTTGACGTCCAGGATGCAGATCTTTCCTGTGTCTATCACCTCGTGTATGGAGTTGATCTTCGTGCCGTACAGATTCCCGTCGTACTCGCCGTGCTCCAGGAAACGACCACTTTTTATGTCGGCCTCCATCTCACTGCGGGTCATGAAGGAGTACATCTGGCCATCCCTCTCATCCACCTTCGGTTTTCTGCAGGTGACTGAAGGGTGAGAAAAAGAGTTACTATTTCTACTATATTCTATTTCATTTACTTGCACTATTTTATCTGTTTTATTGTGTTGCACTGTTGGTGGAGCCTGTGACCTAAGATTTTCATTGTCATAACTACACTGTAGCTAATGTACACATGACAATAAAAACCTTGAATCCTTAAGTCAGAAAGTTAAAGGTTAAAATCAAAAAAATATGAGGAAAATAAATAAAATGTGTTTAAAAAACCATTCCATCATAATACGTTAAGATAGCAGAAACCACGATCACAAAAACAGAAAGTAACTTGAGTTAAAAAAATTACATAAAATGACAATATTCACACAAATACAACAACATCAAATAAAACATTGCAAGGTAATAAACGACCCATTATATTAATCCCGTGGTTCAGTGTGCTGCACTCACAGGGGATGGTGGTGCCGTACCGCTGGGGGTCTGACACCAGCAGCTTGTTTTTCAAACTGCGACGTCCGACCCCCTGTGCACCAATCAGAACCAGAGTCTTCCTCCTGAAGGGCGGGACCTTGGCCACCTCTTCATATATCCGCAGCTCGTGTCGATCGAATTCTAGTCAGAAAACAGTAATTGTGGGGACGAATATCATAAAAAAATAGACTGGGATGTTGTTATTGTGAGGTACGATACCTGCATTTTTGGTAGTCAAATACATCATCTTTTTTTTCTTCTTTCCACCCATTCCAGCACAAAGAGGACCTGAGACACACAGAAACAGACAAAACCTCACATTTGTGTCTCAGCCAACGACTTTAACAAAGTCCAAATGATTAACGATCAAGTCGGAAAGCACCAAAGGGTAATAAATCCAAAGTTTATTACAGTTAACAGCCCACTAGAGGGCGCTGTGCACTAATATTGATCGCCCTGTCTGCTGCCAGAGGACACCTGTGACCAGGCTCCACAGAGCATCTGTTCAATATGAAGAATGATTAAGCCCATGGGGGGCATGTCTTATGAATAGAGACATAAATAGAAGCAAACATGAGCCCAGGTAATCATTCTCATGTCAGAATTCAACCCATAAAGCCTCGAGTGCTACATTATGAAGTATTCTTCTTCTGGATCAACAATTTCAGACCTCGCCCTGCAAGAAAACAAAAAAAATGTATTCAAATCAAGCCCCCAGCAGGTATGATGTGTGGAAAGCGGACAGATGTGTCCTTCCCGCGCTCCAAGGGCAGCACAGTTTGCTGTCATCGTCCTGAAGGCCGAGCTGCTGACTGTGACTCACCACCTGTTTCGTTGAGATCAGATAGATCTTAAGGACCAGAGGCTCTTTTCACGGCACATCTCTCAAGAGAAGAGATGATTATTGATCAGGTTTGTATTTACGGGGGTCTTATCACCTCTCCTAAATCAGCATGCTTTCTCTGGAGGAGCCGTTTGTGAATGTAGGACCCTGCGGCTTAATAACAAGCAGATTGGAATGCGGCCTCCTTAATCACGCCGGCGCTCATTACCAGCTCTCCAGTGCCCACTGACGGAGAAACAGACTAGGTTTGCTGGATGAGCAGCCGGCGCCAGATGAAATGTGTGTATGATGTGGAGAGGAACAGATGCGGTCTTTGTTGCCGGTGCGTTAGTGCGGCGAGGAGTCTGTGTCGAATCTACATAATGAGAGGAGCTCCTCTGCTCTGCTGTGAGCCGTGAGAGGTGTACCTGTGGTAGTGAGCTCCAGATCTCTCTTCACAAACGCTTTCCTTTTCTCCTCCAGCAGCTGGCTTGGGATGAGACCTGCGCTGCCTCCTTCGATGTGGCAGGCCTGCGAGAGCACACAGAACAAGCAAAAGAATAAAACCATGAGGGTCCGATTGTGGATGTCATGCGAGCATAACATGGTGAAAACAATCAGTCTAAATTAACAATCGGGACGCAAATGTTCGGATTTCCAAAGGGAGGTTCTGTGAATAAATAAAAAATCAAGAACCGAAATAATTGAACTATTCATATCTTAGACTGCACTGTAACTTTTATCTTTTAATGTTTATTTTATTAGCTTTTCTTTTTAATGACTGATTTTAAATGCCTTTGTCTGAATGTCTTTCATTTTTGTAAAGTGCCTTGCCTTGCCTTGTCTTGCCTTTAGTCTTAGCTGAGGTAATAAATGCACAGAACAAAGCTGAATATCCTTGGCTTTACTCACCTGCCACCAGTTCAGGTCCTCCTGGTTGAAAATCTGCAGAATGTTTCCGCTGCTGAAGCCGAGCCCCGCTTCCCTGCAGGGAATCAGGTTATCATGGGATGGGTCGTAGTCAAAGTGACACTTTACAAAGGCCTGAATGGATAAAGACAGGGAAAGGAGGGAAGGTGTCAGAAAGATTCCCCATAATGGATGTCAAAACAGATTGAAAATACACATTTAGGCTGGGGATGTATTCCCCCGCTGCCTCGGTGTGTACAAGCAGAACATGATATGCAGTAGGCCCATTGGGCGTGTAAAGTGTCCATTACTTTGAAACAGCCTCGATCAGTTTGAGCCCACTTCATCTCTCGGCTCACTTTCACAACACCGCAAGGATTCACGATTAAGCTCATAAAGCAAAACCCTGTATCGCTCCCCACTGACCGCACCTCGAGTCTGACTGACACATAGAAATAATAAGAGAGCCAAAATCTGTAGCCAGGGCAACCATCCCATCCCCCCCACTATTGCACTTGACGCCTTTCCTCGTACTGAACTGATGCATGAACATAGAAAAAAGGCTGCAAGCTCTTACTGTAATGTGTGTGTGGCTTATTGTATCCTTGCATGGGGATGACTTTCACACACACATTACAGTAAGAGCTTGCAGCGTGCCACACACACACACACACACACAGACACACACACAGGCCAAAGGGAGCTGTCAGTTGAGTTTAGTCACCATGCGATGGCAGGGCTCGAGGCGTGAAACACAGAACTTTTGCAAACAACTCCAATCATCGCAGCTCTTGGCACAGCTCGACGTTCTCCTACAGCACTTTACCGTGTGAGCAAACCCAATTTATTCTTTATCATCTGTGACGGACGGCCACAATTAGGTGCTCAACTGGGCACTTTGATATCAGGAGCTGAGACCATAGAAGAAAAGGCAAAACCCAAACACTTACACTCTGGTTTTACAAAGTGAAGGTCTTCAGAAGACAGCAGGAATGTGTTCTTACAGAAAAGTCTGCACCTTTAGAAATGTTCCAAAGAGCCATGCCTCAAAACACACTCTTTTCAGTGGATGACCCGAAGAAATGTGAGGGCATGTTCTAACATAAAAGCATGTGCGGCTGCTCCTCAACAGTTTCTACAGGTCTTACCAGAACAGAAGAACAACTGCTGTATACTGTAGCTGCTGTCATCTGTACAGCTGCCAATTCCAGTTTTTGGATAGTTTGCATGTTTTTATTTCATAATGAATATTACACAGTTCCTCTAGAGGCTGAGGTAATTCTCTGATATTAAACTCTAATTTGAAGCCAAAAGAATCATGTAACAAGAATATACAGCCATAGCCTCTATAAGTACTTTACGCTAAATGCTAATGCTATTATCGCATCATGTTTACAGGGACAGAGCTCAAATGTGCTAATTAGCCCTATGTATAAACATGTATACAGCCATAGCCTCTGAGTGGTTTAAAGGTGACATGTCATGCTTTTCCGGTTATCACCCCCCCCCCCCTTGTGTGTTATGAAGGTTTTTATGCATGTAAATGGTCTGCAGAGTCAAAACCCTCAAAGTACACCATGTAGGTAATAAAACTCTAACACAGAAAATACCTCCCCAAAACGCCTCGTTGGAGATACGTCACTGTCCATTTGATTCTTCCGGGTACATCATGATGTCATGTCGTCCCCGGAACGAAATGGACCAATCCGTGGAGCCGTTACGTTACGTCCGCGGAGCCGTTACGTTAAGCCCCCGCTGATTGGTCCAAATTGACCAATCCACGGACTTCCTCACACACTCAGTGCAAGCAGCTCTGCTGATCTCTCCTCCCTGGCTGCAGGCTGATAACAGACAGTTGGGATCGCGGCGAAATTCTCTCTGCAGACCCATTCTCACAGCGTTCATCAAACTTTTTCTTACTCAATATCAAGCCACACTTATTGTTTTTACTTCGGCTGTGACTTTGTGTGTGCTCAGGGTGAGTTTGGCTGTGTTTCGCTGTGTATCGCTAAACAAGTAAATCACACCTCCACGGAGCTCAGCGCGATTCACAACGTCCCGACTGGTCCCGACCAATCGGAGCACACTGGGCTCACAGGGAGGGGGGGGGGCAAGAGCTGCAACGAGCCGTTTAGTGGAGAGAGTGAATACACATACTTTACAGAGATGCTGTATGCGAAACCAATGTGAGTTTGGAAAATTGCACAGTATAAATCTATTCTAGTAGACCTCAACAATGGAATTATGATCAGTGGAAATGGCCATGACATGTGACCTTTAAGGTAAATGCTAAAGCAGTGGGCAGAATATCCAGTGACAATGATAACATTTGCTAATTAGCCATGTGTATACAAAGGTGTATACTATACAGTCATCTGTGTGACAGGCTTTAAGCTAAATGCTAATGCAAGTAAGACAGATTGTCTACAGTGAAAATGCTTACAATTCCTAACTAGTAATGAATCCAAAGCACAGCAGAGGCTAACGGAAATAGCATTAGATCCAGGTAGTTGTCATAAACCAAAGCATTGGGCTGTTAGCCTAAAAATGTAGTTAATCTGCGTAAAAAAATATTACAATTCTTCCTGTGGATCACTTGAATGTGTTTAGAAACTGTAATGGCAATCCAATCAATATCTTTCGAGAGATTTTCACTCAAAAACACAAATGCCACCCAACAGTAGCTAGCCAAAAGTCAGGTGATCACTTCAGTCAGAGGTCCTCATCTGGGCATTGTGGATGTCTGTACACATTCTCATTGAAACACATCTAATAGTTGATGAGATAATCTGTCTGGACAAAGTGGTGGACTGACCAAATGCCCAGTGGCTCATCTCATCCAATGGAAAATAAACATATATTCTTTTTATTGAGTTCCAGTGATTCTTTGCACCCAACAGCAATAATGTGCTTCAAATTCATGCATGTCTGTGCGGATGATAATCCTCCTCTCCACATCATTTACTTGTAAATAATGTTCTAGTATATTTTGGTGTAGTGTAAGGAATTCATTTGGCACAGCTTCTTCAAGCTCTTGTGTTCCTCTTCCCTACCGCTGAGACAAATCAGTCACGGAGATTGAGCCCAATTTTCTTTTAGCTGTATGTACTGCATCCTACAATGCTCCATCCTTCCATCCTATTGGCATCACCAGGATACATAACCCTTCTCTTTACCTCACTCTAAACTGAGTCATATTTTCAGTGTGACTAGTCTCCTCCAGCTCTTAGAAAGCTAAGCGAGCAGACATAACCCGAGGAGAGTCACAAACACATCGTGATTTTTTTCAGCAGTCTTAAAACGATGTCTTGTAAAAAGTATTTCATTTCAAACAATCTAAAATACAATTTGAACTTTACGACCGTGGACATGATGAAAAGTACAAGGACTCCAGCGTCACGAGCGGTCTGTGGGATCACTCTTTTTCCTTTCTCATCTGGAAGGCTTAACTTTTTCATCCATAATATATGAGCATAAAATTGCTGTCTAAGTGACAAAACTCTAGAGCAGATTTCAAAGCAAAACACCCAATGTCACCGACAAGGTCCCGCTATAGAATTAGATATGATTCTTGGCACAGCATGCAAGGTTACAGGCTGCAGGGAGCGAGCCAGGGGGGGGCGGAGAGCGGCACTCACTTGACTGATGGAAGTGACAGTATCCTTTCAAACTAATCAGAACATTTTGTACATCATGTACTCAAGGATCGCTGATGAAAGCAAGGGTGTTTTACTTTGAAAGAGCTTGAGATTTAATGTGGAAGACATTTTAAAACACAGCTATAGTTGTGGTAACTGTTCTTAATCACAAAATGGATACAAACAACATGCATCCCGTCATAAACTGATTTTTCACATTTAGGGAACGATGTCTTATAACCAGTCGACAAGGAGGTTTTCTATTCGGCTTGTCTGTCTGTCACCAGGATTATGGTTACACAAATTGCCTAATTTAACCAACCTCAGAAGAACTCATAAGATTTTGGAGGGATCAAAATCATGTTGCCGATACACCATGTTAACTTTCAGCAACATTACAAGACAGGGAATGTGTGCAACATGTGTCCTATGGTGTCGGAATAATCTAAAAATGTGATTCCAACTCGCACAATTCATGTGGAAGCCCACTTTCAAACAGTTAACAATATTGTTTTATGTCTCCAAGCAATACAATACATCTTCTTAAATGTCAATTGTTTCCAAATGAAAACTTAAAGACTTCCTAACTCTGGAAAAAGCACCAGGTCTGGGCTCCCTAAGTGCCATTCTAGTTGAATTATTCTACAATGCACTCTGACGTATATTCTTGTATTTTATACCTGTCTTATTCTATTATAGCTTGTTTAATGTTTCTATTATTCTCCTGGCTTTTTAAAGACCGCTTTGAATGTACTTAAATATCACTTTATAAAGCGTTTCAGCTGCACTTTATCTTAATGCTTTTTAATGTTTTTTCATATTTTATAAAGCACTTGGAATTGCCTTGCCTTTTACATTTCTTGATGTTATGTCCTCTGTGAAGCACAAGTACTTCTTATACATTGTACATGTTTTTCTTCCAATTATGTGTATTTATGGGTGGGCTGTTCGAGTTAAAACAGGAGTCTAACTGCGCATATGCAGCAGGATATATGTATTAGACCTGATGTGTGCTGACCTTATGTGTGCTTATCAAACGTTTGGCAGACATTGGGATCATTGGTACTGCACTCTCATGGTTTTCATCCTACCTCACAGACAGAAAACAATATGTCCGTCTCAGCACCCACCGGTCAAGCTGCTCCACTGTCTCACATGGTGTTCCTCAGGGGTCAGTATTGGGTCCACTCCTGTTTATTATCTACCTACTCCCCCTTGGCACTATCCTCCGTCATCATAATGTCCATTTCCACTGTTACGCCGACGATACCCAGGTCTACATTTCCAGCAAACCCAACACTGCCCTCCCCCCAACCTCTCTCACCAACTGCCTCCAGGACATCAGGAGCTGGATGAGCAGGAACTTCCTAAAACTCAACGGCAGCAAAACCGAAGCCCTGCTGGTTGGCACCAAAACCACCCTCTCCAAAACCTCATCCTCCCCTGCCTCCAACCTCATCATTGATGGCTACTCCATCCCCTTCTCTGGCCAAGTTAAGAGCCTTGGTGTCATCCTGGACAGCTCCCTCTCATTTTCACCTCACATAAATAACATCACCCGGACTGCCTTCTTCCCAGTGGCGACTGGTCATTAGGGGCAGGTGGGGCACAGCCCCACCTAGTGTCAGCAGAAAGTATTAAAATAATGATTACAACAAAATGCAAAAAATAAATTAAAAAATATATAAAATATATTTTAAGATCATGTTTAATCATCTGATTCGTCTGTACATTGCTGTTTTAGTATGTGTTCTTCTAATTAGTGTCTACAGTGTGTGCCTATTGAGCTGTTTAGAGCCATGTGGGACAAAACCTGATCCTGCCCCTCCCTCTGACTGTCTAAGTGAACGGTGACTGCAAAAACTACACTGCGCATGCTCAGAGTATTTTCCTATTTAATGTGTGTGGCAAAAAATAATGACCATAGGGGCAAAGTGCTGCCATCCCCACCATACGTCATCTCACATAATTCAGAGCTGATTGGCTGTAACTACGTGTGCCGCGAAAAGTGTGGTGTGTGAAGAGGAGGAGAGAGAGCTGCAGTGAGGCGTCCTAAAACCCGGAAGTAAACTGCGCATGGCTTCCCTCCACAAAAAAGAGATTTCTCCATAGGATTTTAGAAAACAGCTCAAAATAAGATCTGTGGGAAACGTAGCTGTTAGATAAATGTACGTTTTGTTCAGCCGGATAATATCCACATGTCTACCCTACTTTTATCATTTTCGAATCAAAAATCTATTGATTAGATTAGATTTATGATAGACTTTTGAAACTACAAGAAGATAAGGAGGACTTTTACAAAAAAGTAATAGAGATTTTTGTCCAGAAGGATAGGCAAATGGACTTAATCTTCAAGTCAAGGTAAGACTGCAATGTTATTGAAAATGGGATCTTACTAAGAGAGAACAATTCAATATTTAAATGATAAAATTACATTTTTTTGGGTATCCTTCTGTTGAACTGTCTGTTTAAAAGTAATTGAAGCATCAGACAAAAAAAGCTTTTGAAAATAATATTATATTTTGATTTAATATATTTGTAAACCTGAAGAGTCAGTGCCAGTGCCTCACCAGCCATGAACCTCTCTGCAGAAGCTTATATATAGACATCTGAGTTGTTTGTGCCCCACCACTTTTGTACATATAGAAACGCCACTGCTTCTTCCACATACGCAACATCTCCAGACTCCGCCCATCCCTTTCTCAATCAAACACTGAAGTCCTGGTCAATGCATTTGTCA
This sequence comes from Pseudochaenichthys georgianus, assembly GCF_902827115.2. Classification (NCBI taxonomy): domain Eukaryota; kingdom Metazoa; phylum Chordata; class Actinopteri; order Perciformes; family Channichthyidae; genus Pseudochaenichthys; species Pseudochaenichthys georgianus. Next base: position 23,088,611 of record NC_047521.1, on the reverse strand, counting down.
CGTCCCGCATCGACTACTGTAACGCCATCCTCTCAGGCATACCCACCAAGCTCATCAATAAACTACAAATCATACAGAACTCCGCAGCCCGGATCATCACCGGCACCAAGGCCTCCGAACCATCCTCATCCAACTCCACTGGCTCCCCGTTCAATCCTGTATCAACTTCAAAAACCTACTGCTCACTTACAAAGCCCTACATAACCTGGCCCCCCCCTATCTGGCTGACCTTCTTCAGGAGTACACCCCCTCTCGCTCCCTCCGCTCCCCCTCTGCTGGTCTGCTGACCGTCCCCACCCCACGCCTCGTCACCATGGGTGCTTGGGCCTTTAGCTGCACTGCTCCCAGACTCTGGAACCCCCCCCCCCCCCCCCGCACATCCGACAGTCAGACACAACCACCATATTCAAATCCCAATTAAAAACCCACCTGTTCAAATCTGCTTACTCACTGTAGTGCCCCCATTATATGTCCCATTTGTGTCCACTTGACTGTCTCCTCCATGATTTCCTGTTTGGGTTTTGTTTTTTTTTGTTTTTTTCATCATGTTCTGTTGCCTATTAGCTTTTATTTTATTATTTTTATTTTTATTTATTTATTTTTTTTAAATTGTACGGTGTCCTTGGGTGTCATGAAAGGCGCCTAAAAATAAAATGTATTATTATTATTATTACCTGTCTGGGTGTGTGTGGCTCCTGGTAGCTGGGCAGGATCTTCAGCACCACGCTGCCGCTCGCCTCCTTCAGCATCTCCTGCAGCACTTTGGGGTCATTGCCCACCTCCTTGGCGTTCACCTCCTTGATGATGTCACCCACGTGGAGCAGACCCTGCTGGTCGATCATGCCGCCGTGGAGGATCCTGGCAATCACCAGCTCGCCGCTCTCCACCCGAAACGTCACTCCCTACACACACACATTACATTACATTGCATTTAGCTGACGCTTTTATCCAAAGCGACTTACAATAAGTGCATTCGACCAACAAGATACAAACGGGTCAACACACAAGGGGGTCAACTCTCGAGAGCAATCACAGTACAGCTTTTAGTTTTTAATGAGTTAACAGTATTGCGATGTCCTTCATTGCTCAGCAGTTCAAAAAGGCACGTAGGTGGCGGCGAAGAGGGTTGTAAACAAGCAGGAAGTGCCATGGCTAAGTGGTGAAGCTAATATATCAATTACTGTAATGGTGACCAGATGCAAGCTACAAACATCGGTTCCAACTCTTCCATTAGTAACATTCATAATAAGATACATTTCAGGGTATGTTGGTTTGCTTGACAGGTCTATTACTCACAGTTTTGTCCCATTTATGCTCCAGTGTTGCACAGTACTGACACAATTTGGTACCAGTTACTTTATAAAGTAAAGGGGTAGGCTGTGGCGCAGTGGTCTGTGTGTAGGTGTTCGGATCAGGGGAGCACAGGTTCAAACTTAAAAACATGGTTAGTGGAAAGTCAGCTCTGTCAACACTGACACAATCTGCACTTTACAACGCTCCGTTTGCACATGTGCCTTGACCTGTTGCTATCCGTCTGCTTTGTGAATATGTATTTTAGTTTTGTTTTTATATATGCTTTTATCATAATATAAGCATCTCTGTTGAATGTTGTTTTACTGATTGTATTTACCTGTTATTTGAAGATAATTTTTGTTTTTAGGATGACTTTCAACATCTGTCCAGGGACTACAGATGAAAAAGCCTGTTGGCTAACTCTGCAGCATTTACAGAAATGTCAATCACTGTCCCTGTCAAATAAATATATAAATAAATAAATAAATAAACCCCACAGCAGTCAGCATGTCGTTGTGTCCCTGAAGACACTTCACCCCAAATTGCTCCGGTGGGGATTGCCCACAGTATTGAGCATGGAAGTCGCTTTGGATGAAAGCGAGTGACATGTCATGTAAAGTAAAGTATCATGCAAATGACACTTCAGAACCTTCTGAGAGACAGTTGGCGTTGGAGAGTTTATGAGGAGAAAGTGAGACAAGAGAGCACCTGGCCCAGTTATCACCGATTCCTTTATCGTGTCAAGATGCTTCAGATCAATCACCATGTTTTGTGCTCAAAAGCCGTATAAATCTGACTTGTTTCTCTTCTTAACAAAGCTACAAAAACATCATTAAACTGAGAGCATAGGCTGCTCCAAAGAACACAAATCACGAGTTGTTGCATCTGTTCACATTCAACAGGAAGCCTCTCTCCGGCCTCCGATTCAAACGGGTTGCAGACTCACCAGGTGCTCGCCAGACACTTTTCGGATGCCCACCATCCGGACGGCGTCTGGGGGAACGGGCTGGTTGTTGAGGTCTGCGTCCATGAAGGAGCAGGGGCTGGAGGGGGGGGTCTCGTAGTTTTTGGACGCCACAGAGTCATGGGTCTCAAGGAGGGACTGTGTGCAGAACAGCAGGGGAGAACAATAAGGGATAAGGGCTGCGAGATGGACGGGATTGTCTTGAAAACACATAAATGGATGGTGCAATATTCAAATCGCAGGAAGCACAACAATTGTTAAAAGCCTGATATGAATTAAAATACCATTTAGAATGAAGTAATGTGGAGCTGCAGAGATAACCCGGCCTACACATATTGATGATAATAGAAAAGAATGAGAACCGTACTTTTCGGACTATAAGCCGCGACTTTTTCCCCCATTTTTTTTGTACAGCTAACGGCCACTAGGGAACCTCCTAAATCTATGGATTTTACAGGTACATTTAACCACCTTTAACTCTATGGGCTCTATGACCGGTCCGCGCCCGCCACCTTTAAGGGGCGGGCTCCAGCAGGAAAAGCTGGAGGCCGGAACAGAGTGAGACAGGTAGCGCGCCAAAGTAAAAGTGGAACCGAGAGACAGAACGAGAGCAAGTCAGACGGACAATTTAGCTGCTGCGGCTTATATGCGGGTGCGCTTTATAGTCCGAAAAGTACGGTATAATGATCCAAAAATGATTAATCCCTCCAGTATTGTGGATCATATCACAATATAGTCAAAAAATAATCACAATAAGTTATTTCTTCCGAATCGTGCAGCCCTACACATGACGTTGAGAAATGTCATAAAATAATGCTATGAAACACAAATCATGTATTCATGCCGAGTTATTGTGACGCATCCTCCGAGCCAGTCTAATCCATGCTAGCACCACATGCATCATGAAGCACGAGCAGCAGTGATCAAAGGGTTGAGGGCTGAGTGCCTGTCAGTTAAAGCTGCCGTGTGCTGCTGGAGGACAGACCTGGAAGTGAGGCTCCTTCAGGATGCGGACCAGCTCGTCCACCGCCTGGCTGCTGTCTGTGAGCGGGTTCAGCTCGTTCAGGATGTCCTGCACCAGCTCCACGTTGTTCTCCCTCACCGCCTCCAGCTTGGGTTCCTCAAACTGCTCATGGGCCTGGGATTTAATGAATAAAAACTACGGGGTATTATTTCCTCTACCTTCAGGGCTAGGGTTCAAGGCGGTCACTTGGTGTTGAAAAGTGGTCAGACCATGAGGGCTCAGATAAAAAAAATGTATGCATATGTTTTTGGAACGGTCGTCCACATGGGGTTTTAGGATTTATAATAGATGTATTGGTATGAGATTGATAATTATGTGCATCAAAAGAGCTATTACAGATTCAACAATGCAAACAAATGGTCATTTACAGTCATCCATGTTAGCCTTTGCAGACCATTTACATACACCTACATAACACACTACAGGAAAAGGAAACCCCCAAAAGCATAATAGGGCTTCTTTAAACTAAGTTAACGGTGCACTTTTGAGTCATTTTAGATTCAGTAGGCTAGTCTCGTTTTCCCTTTAAAGCTTGTGTTACAATGCAAATGTGTTTTTCTATATTTACATCGTCTGCTGTGTTATTGTGAAAATAAACCATCCTTAAAGCGTTCTCGTTATCTGTGTTGGGATTACGTCCCCGGTGTAAATGACACCTTTGGATTACCGGATTACCTTTACCCTTCTTTCAGGAGAAGCATCAACAACACCAAACTCCATTAGTGTAGCTTCTCAGTGAGCAGTAGATGCACCTTGCCGAGCTATAATGAAATGTTTTCCGACCTCTGCGGGGCTTTTTTCCTTTGATTCAGTAACACAGAAAAGGGCACGTTCACACAGAAACAGAGACCTGAATTGCCCCCTCCCCCCCATCCCCCGCTGAGAGCAACACTGCGCTCATAAATCCTCAATGCAAGATGCAGTAAACAAACTTGAGTCGAATCTAGCGTCATGTAGGTTTCTTCGATGTGTTCGCTGCCACGGACACGGGGGTCTGCGGTTATTGGATATGGCTTCGACATCTCTGGTGCGAGGTCGCATATAAAAAATGTACGACTTTATCCTTTCCCATCTGCTGCATTTTGGAGCAGTTTGTATCATGGGCTGGCTTTTTGCTTTGGGACATGATCCCGTTATATTATTGGGTGACGAACTACGGATAAATACGGCATACTACTAAATGATTTCCGTTCTAAGATGTACAGAAATTAGCAACCAATAAGAAACAAATAACAATTACATACAGCTGTTCGTCCATAGTTTACAGTAGCACTACTTGCAACGACACAACAAGCAATCTTGTTTCGGAGCATTCACGGTGTCAGACAATCCCAGGGAGGATGTGTCTGGTGGGATCAGGTACCATGGCAGCAGCGGCGGTGTTTGTTTGCTGAGGAAGAGAGGAGGAATCCCCGCTGAGAGACAGGATTTGGTGCACAGACACACACACATATATATTCAGTAAAGCCTGCATGTACACACAAATCATCCCATGCCATGTAGTTCACACACTCTGCACGCACGAGGCCACAGGCACAGCACACACACAAAGTTATTTGCACATGGATTAAAAGGCTGTGATTCAGAGCGACTTTTTGAGTTTTGGCAGATTTCTTTGTAACCTGATGGAGCGAGCAGTCAGAGTCTGGCCTTCCAACAACATGCCAGCATGGAAGCCATGTTATGTGATTTCACCGTTGTGAGAGCAACATTTCATAGGCATGTGTCGGTTTTGACATTACTTTAAAGGTCCCCTATTACACTGTTTTTCATCAATATGTTATAGGTCTCAGATAAATACAAACACGACTCTGAGGTGTTTGGCTCCAAACACCAAACAGATCATTGCAGCATTAGCCATAATCCCCTCTGTTTCAGCCCTGTTTCCAAAGTGCTGATTCTCTGTCTGTTACTTTAGATGAAAATAAGGAGCCCCTCCCCACGCCCCTCTGAGAGACATTTGGTTACAAAGAACACAATGGTGCTCTAGGAGGAGATTCAGGTGATAAGGTGGGGGGGGGGGGGGTTACCTTGGTTGCTGATTGGCTAATGGTTACTCAAGCAAAAAATCGTTATGACATCATTAAGTGGCCAAAATCTGATCAGCTCGTTTTCAGACAGGTTTTTATAGAAATGGATCAAAAAGTGAGAGAATCTTTTTTGCCTCAAACTTTCAGAGTCTCTTTCCACAGAGGGGACACATGGTGATGTAGAAGAGACATGAAGAAGAGGGGACACATGTTGATGTAGAAGAGACATGAAGAAGAGGGGACACATGGTGATGTAGAAGAGACATGAAGAAGTGGATTTTGCATAACAGGTGACCTTCAAATTAGTTTGTATTACTCAAAGAGATGAAATGACTATCTACGTCAAGAACATGAGCATGTTTTCATACCGTCCCTTTGCATTGTGCATTATAGCCTTTCAGGTTGTTAATATACACCATCATTGAATTGCTCTGCCAAGTCCTGAAATGTGTGGCTTTCAAAAGTCTCATTTCATTGTAATTACGAGACACTGCTAATCTTCCTCCGCCCCACCTAGACGTTACAGCTAAAAAAGGCTATTGCGCACGGCTGTCCTCAAGGCAAAAGGGAAATGACAAAGCAGAGTGAAGATTGTATTCTGCATCTCCGTGAGATACTTTGATGGTTGAGTGAGCCTTCTCTTGTGAAAGGAGAACATGTCACCCTTTAGCTCAGTGGCTTCCACTGTTACTCGATTAACGGCGTTACAAAAGGTCATCGACGGTGGCCGATAAAGTTAATAGATTACTTAAAGCAAGATGATGTGACGTGTGAAATAAAAAAATAATATATTCATCATCAGAATACATTCATCGATTTCCAGAGGTGGACCGTCGATCTTCTGGTTTCATGACCTTTATGTCCTACTGTGGAAAGAACAAGGAGGGAAAGAAGAAGAGTTGGAGGCCTATTTTATGTTCAGTGTTTCAAGTATGACCCGTGTACATCTGCTTATTACAAATATTTAAGAAATACTGACATAACCGAGTGTGTAAGTGAGTTAAAGATCTACAGACGGAGCACTGACAGCATATTTAGTTACCAAACTTAGGACATTATTTAATTGTTGTATCTGCAAAGTTAAATAGATGCTTGATTATAGTATAAACTCACCTTAACATATTTTAGTTGCGTGCTATTTTTCGCCATAATTATGATTCTGTATATAATTACAGTTCTGTTTTCATTTAATGTAATTAAAATAGGAGTACAAATAATAATAATTAAACAATATAACGTGATATCTTGACATTTTGTTACGACCCTGCTTACATTTGTTTTAATGTTTTGCACAAGCTGTTCTGTATAAAGCAGAACAGTTGTTTTGGAGGACACATGGCCCTGTTCACAAAGACCTTGGAGTTTCATATACAGTCTGAACGGGGGAGTTGTGATGGCTTGGAATAACAAAACCAAATGTCTAAGAGAAGCGAGTCATCCGGCGCTCATTAATGTCTCAACAGTCCTGACGGTCCGTTAGATATTAGAGCCTCGAGGCGGCGCCACCGTCATAACCGACAATAATGGAGCACTCTTTTGCATGATGATAGCTGCTGTCGTGAATATCTGCTCATTGTGGAGCTAATCGTCATTCACATCATGATGGAATTGCAGGCTGGGCTGATTGCATCATTCTGCAGTGAGCGTGGACATCAGGACAATTCACTCAAGTCCCTGAGCCACATGCACACAAGCATGCTACGTCCCTCTGCTAGTGTGCTCCACTATCGACACATTAAGCGTTTATAGATCCAGCGTGGGGTCATCTTGGAAATCATCCTTGAGCAAGGCGTCTTTACGCATCGCTTGGGAATTCTCATCAAGAAACTGGTACCGCCAAGAACCGTCTCATACGAGTCATGCAGTACGAGTCATGCTCTCAAACGACGCAGGCACACATACAGGAAGGCAATCAGACTTTAAAGGGGCTCTATTATGCTTTTTGGGGTCTCCCTTTCATGTAGTGTGTAATAGGCTGGTGTATGTAAATAGTTTCTCTCCCCCCCCCCCCCCCCCAGGACTCCAATCTACTCCTTTGTTCTTCAATAACAAGGTGACATCACTATAACACTTGCTCTTCTAATCGCTAGCGCTCCAATACATTGCACGAGATAGAGAAAGGGGCGGGACATCTCTAAGCGGTTGACCAATCGATCACAACAGAGCCGGCCAGCTAACCAATCAGAGCAGACTGAGAAAAATAAAGAGCTTTTTGAACATTAAAGCATGGAGACATGTCACAGTAGAGAAACACATACAAATATGAACCTGGAAATTAGCATAATATGGCCCCTTTAGGTAAAAAAACTTTAAAAAGATAGAGAGAAGAAGGTTTAAAAGGAGCAGAGGTGGCTGTGCTTTAGCGAAATGGTAGGCTTTGGTTGCAGTATTCACTGCACAGCTTCCTGTGGATCGTCCATCCTCAAACTTCCAGAGCAGACCTGCCTCTGAACTGCTAAATAAGTCGATGAAGTGTTACCTCTGGCTCTTTCTCAGTCTGAGACCTGCAGACCAATACATCTCCCAGGACAGAGAGACCATGAGCAGCTTCCAGCACAACTCGGCTAACGCTGACCGTTCAAAGACAGATGCAGTAATCCGTACTAATGACAGTAGCCGGCATAAAGGAAAAAGGCACACAATGAATTTCAGTACACGACGTGAACTGCATCTCTACTTTTGTTCCCGTTGAAAAAGTCCACACATTTAAAAGTTATCTGAAATTGAAGTTCTGGGGAGCAGTGGGATGGCTTCAATACCGGAGAAAGCAGAACATGTACTTTTGCGGTGTGTTTGGGGAATCAGCTGGAGTTTAAACTCTTAAAGTGTTAGATGTAAGAAAAAAGACTAATCAAGCATGGTTTATCTTAGGTACCCAACGTATTTGAACATATTCGACAACTCAATGATCATGACACTGTTAAAACCCGAAAAATACCAGGTGGATTTTACTACAAAAAGCATGAAAGCCCTTTAATCCAAATAAGAAAGTATTTGAGTTTTACAAGGTGCAGCAAATGATATTATCCTCTGCCACTATACAAGATGATTGTTTCCACCGTGGTACCAATTAACCTTGTACTTACTGTCTTTCTTAAGTAACATCTCAAACAAAACAGCATTGACAATATGCTACTGAGCCATTTCTTATTCTGTATAATAATTGTAAATAATTGTAAGACCTAATGGCTGCCATTCACTCCTGGATTCTCCATTGATCCGGAGCCTGATGCTGCACCTGCTCGCGTCAACCTGCCAAACGTGTCAGAGATAACTGAGCTGTTCGCCGACTGCTATTTCAGTCTTCTGCTTTGACTGGCGATGGAAATGTTGTCTTATTCAATGAACCATTCAAAGAACTACATCCAACCTGTGGCATTATACATAGCCCAAGAACAAATAAAGCTTGAATCACTACAGCACTAAGCTCCTAACACTAGGATGGGTCGGCCTACTGTGTAATGACAATAAAAGTAAAAAAAAAATAAAAATTGCATGATCCAGAAGTATGCATTATCTGGGCTCTCTTTGCTGCGCCTTGAATACAAATATATGTCCCTCCGGCATCCATCTTTTCTGTCACTGGGGCTGAAGAGGGGGCAGGCAATAATTCGTGGCAACCATTTGGCCTCCTTCGTCCCAAATAGAATAGAAACCCTTGGTATGTTTGATTTTTAACCAGACATCCTATTTCAGACGCATCAAACTGCTATGAAAACTTTACTAAAAGCAATTTGAGTTGTTGTGATAATAGGTGTTTTTTAAGTTTTGCAGGACATTCATACAACTTCTCATAAACCCTGCACCTTTTTAATGGTACGGCAAAACACAGAAAAACATTTTCATTTGACACAATACATTTATATTGGAAATGTGAGCATATACCGAGTCTAACTATCCTGTGTTGGTGGTAGGTAATTCTGTTTGGATGCATTATAGACGTTTCTCATTGCCTCATCCACGAGCCTGTCCCTCTACATATGAACACATGTACAGTATCAATCTGGTCTCACCACTGGGCTCTCCATGATGCCTTTGAGGAAGATGAGGTCCAGGTCGTTGGCTGTTGTGGAGCTGGTGCTGTCACTCAGTGTGTCCAGGGCTTGATGCATGGCTGCAAACACACACACAGAGAAAAGAAAGTTGATTCACTCCCCTCCCTTAAATATCTACAGCTCCCCCGGGGGAACAGTATGTTTGCAGCAGCACACACTACATGACTGAACAAGTGAGGCTAGGCCAAGGGAGTCGAAGAGAGGAAGGAGAGGAGAGGGGAGCTGTCTCGCATGCTTTCCCAAGCAATTTCACTTCCGTCAGTCACCCCCCCTCTTATGTCAGCCGGAAGGGACAGTATCTTTCTCCCACAACGACACACACACACACACACACACACACACACACACACACACACACACACACACACACACACACACACACACACACACACACACACACACACACACACACACACACACACACACACACACACACACACACACACACACACACACACACACACACACACACACACACACACACACACACACACACACACACACACACACACACACACACACACACACACACACACACACACACACACACACACACACACACACACACACACACACACACACACACACACACACACACACACACACACACACACACACACACACACACACACACACACACACACACACACACACACACACACACACACACACACACACACACACACACACACACACACACACACACACACACACACAGTTGCTGAAGGAATAAACATTTTAGCATATGATGTTTTCATGTTTACAATGTTGTATTTCTGCACCAAACTACAGTACAGACTATATACAAGTAGATTTGTAAATTCCATAGGTTTGTAAATGTTGTGGTTTGGAAGGATCCTCGATTATAAACCCATAAAATGACGCGCGTGCACACACACACACACACACACACACACACACACACACACCATGTATACATCAATTCAGGGGACATTACCTTGACTTACATGCATTTCCTGGAGACTTATCCTAACCTTAACCATAACCAACACATACCTTACCCTAACCAAGTCTTCACCCTAAAATTAATGATCCCCCTCATGGGGACCTCCAATTTGTCCCCATAAGGGAGGTGAGTCCCCACACGTGACTGTGTAAACAGATTTAGGTCCCCACAAGTATAGTAATGCTAGGCTACACACACACACGGCCACACACACTTCTTCACCACAGACAATAAATCAATAAGACTACAGATCAATCACAAGATGCAAGGCACCGTCAACAATTCGCTAAAGGTCTGGAAGGGTTTAGTGCAGCTTCATAGCATCTCCTCTGACGCATTAAGGTGCCAAACACCCTCACACCAGCTTCCAGCGGGCATTCATCTCAGCAGACATGGCCGTCAGGAGAGTGGGCCTTTATTCACAGAACATTCGTCTGCTGTAATTTACTTACCAGACCGTGAGCTCTTCGTCTCCTATAAATATACAGCAGCGGATTTTAATTTCCACCAAGTGGACAGATTGGTGATTCAGCACAGATCCCCCACGACCCACTTCACAGGGCATCGAAAGGTGAAGGTCCAATTAGAGGGCTGCTAATTCGTTTAGTGTGCCAATTGCTCTCTGTGGATTTATTCTAACCGTGTTTTATAAGCGTCACACCTTTACAGGGGAAAATGACAGGATGGAGTACATTTAGGATACCCAGTATGTCTTATAGAACACAGTCCTGCCTTGTACTATTTCCTGTTAGTAATATCAAGTATATTTGACACACCTTATGGCAAAACTCTAACATTTATGTGTTCTTTCTATTAAGTTGAGTTATAGGAGCAAGGTACCAAGCCATCTTCTTTTTTTTTTTTTTAATAGATTCCCATTTGTACGATTACAAGGAATATGAGATCTGTGGTCGGGCCAGGTCCATTGATACAGAAAGCCATGAATTTAAAGTGACCAATGTCAATAAATAACAAGGCCACGGCGGCTCTGTGAGGGCATTCTGAAGCACAGCAGTGCATGGAGCCAAATGTTGATATACCTGCATGGCTCACAAGGAAGGTTTAATGTACCTCCTTCATCACCTTAGTTTAGCTGGTTGGCATGCAGACATTTACTCACCGACACTTAACACAAAGTAGAGCTGAAGTCCAATCCATTATGAGTCCCTGAATCACATTTAATAGCAATCTGTCCAACAGTTGTTCTTACACTATAAATACAGTCTATGGTTCAGACATCAGAGAAAACACAAATGTCCTCCTGCTCAACTCAACAACTTAGATATGCTTCATCCTCTGGGGACCATGACTGACTGAACCGTTTATGGCCTGGACAACAATTTATTGCAATCAACCAACAGCTATTGAGGTATTTCAGTCTGGCCTCCATCAAACCAAGTACACTGATGAAAACATCCATCTTAAAACATGGGATTTGTGTTGAGACTTGAAACAATTGTGATAATCTGCCATTGCAGAGATAATTAGACTTTGAAAATATTGAAATAAAAATAAGATTTCTTCAAACAAGCTTCATTATCTTAACACTTAGATCAGGGGTGTCAAACTCAAGGCCCGGGGGCCAAATACGGCCGGCGACTTCATTTAATGTGGCCCGCAAGAGCTTTCAAAGAATATAATACGTTTATTATACGGTTACATGCCACTTTACTACATGTAAGTATGTTGCCCATAAACTACATGTCCCACAATGCATCTCGTTTTGTGACATGCGCACTGAAGACACTTGCAATTATTTGCCCTGGACTTCTGCTTTCAAACGTAGTTAGTTATTACCCTATCTGATAATAATCCAATTCAGAGGCAATAATATAATATAATACATTATTTAATATATTTATATATATGTATATTTATATAGTAACAACCGGCCTTTGAGTGCAACCATAATGCTAATGTGGCCCGTGATGAAATTGAGTTTGACACCCCTGCCTTAGATGCATAAGTGGGTCTTTTTTGACCCGGTGAGGTGGTTTTCTTGAAGTATCTTTGTAATTACATTTTTTTATCATTTCATATTCCAGCTATTCCTCAAAAAACATGTTTTGGATATCATGCCATTCTAATTTTAAAATGTACATTTTAAGAAATTGTAGTTTTTGTATTACTACCTCAAGCTTCCATAACAAGTGGGTCAAAAATGACCCGCATGCATTTTCTATGGGATTTAGTTTTTTTTTTTTTTAATTAAATTAAATATAAAATATTTCTAGTGTGAACCAAAATATAATACTAAATATTATACAAGTGATTTTCTTAACCAAAATGACAAAAATGGCATAAAAACACATTATTCTAATACGGGTCCTTTTTGACCCACTTATGGAAGAGTGTCGGGTCCAGTCACTCGGGCATCTAAGGGTTAAAGCAGCTCTTGCTCAGTACATCATTCTCAAAAGAGAATTTATAGCTAGTGAAAGTATGGCATGTCAAGATCAGGAGTTTTTGTGGTGTTATCAATGTTTTTCAATGATCCACAGAATATAATACCCAGAGCACCAGGATCTATTTTCAGTGGATTCTCAAGGTGCTCGACAGCAAACAACAAAATGCCAACTGACTCAAACACCATCAACTCTTTCAGAAACTGTTTTCCTATCAAATAATGATTATTCCTTTCATCACCAAACACGCAGATTGATATTGTGCAGAGAGGATTGAGCACATCAAAGGGAAGAGAGTGTGTCTTTGTGTGCAGCTCTGATCTGTCGAATGATTTATATCCTCAGCAGCGCAGTCGGAGGTTTGGCTTTTGTTGAGATGCTTAAAAGAGAAGTTATGAGGTAACAGATATTTTGAGAATGAGCAGGAAACTATTTTTGGTCTTCTTGGAAGTATTTTTACAAGCACATGTACTGTAGACTCAAGCACAAGAGAACCATCCCCATTGCTTTCACTCAGATTAAAAACCAGAAAAAGCCAGAGGAAGACGACCTTGATGATTACAAAGTCCATCCGCCCTCCCTCTGAATAATTTGATAAGTAAATTAAATAAATAATAACACCAGTGGACCACAGAGAAGTGTTTTTCTTCCAATTTCCCCTCGAACTGCGGCTCCGCTCCAAACGGGAGGGTTGCCAGATCTGAGCCTGGCAGAGAATATCAGACCAGAAGGCTCGGCTTAAAGGTCACCGCAACTGTACGCCGCCATTATTGCCACATCGGCACTTTTTCGACATGTTTCCTATGTCTCCTATGTTTCCTATGTTTCCTATGTCTCCTATGTTTCCTATGTTAGCTGGACAAATGTGAGGTTCGTTTTTACTTACTTCCTTTCCCCCTTGTGTCACTCACTACTAGGGTTGCACAATTCCAGGAATGTTCAAAGATGGAAACTCTCCACGGGAATTAACAGGAATAAACTGGGAATTTTCTAAATTGAAGGTTGGCTCTTCATAGGGAACTTAAATACAGTCGGGGAAAGTATATCTTAGCATAATCTTGACTAAAACAAACAGATGCCATTCAAGTACACTTGAATATCCATGCCATAGCACACTGCTTACTGCATGGCTATTGAGACCACACAAAGGCAACTGGTTTGCATTCGGGAAAACCTCAACAAGGCTGGACAGTGGCACTGAAGAGGAAGACTCAGAGGTGGATTTTTGTGGGGATTTTTGGATGGGGGTGCATTTTTGTTCATTTTTTAATGAGTGGGGTTGGGGGGGATGAGTAATATTTAACTCAACATTCCTGTTTTCGTTCTTCAATTAAACAAATTATTGTTCAATAAAATAATTAAAACTTGTTCTGTTCTACTTTTTAAAAAAGAATCTGTTGAAATGTCATGTTTTTTTGTTTAATTTTGCATCGAATATTTCCCAAATTCCCCAGCTTAACTTCCCATGGAAACTTTCTGGAAATGTTCCGCCCCTTTGCAACCCTACTCACTACATACATTTTTCTCTTGCATGTCACTTAAGATGTTCTTCTCTCCATTTAAACTCCAGCCTTAATCAGATACAACAATAAAATTGACCGAATTTCTTAAGAATAGGGCCGCACAATTATTTTAAATGTTATAGAAATTGCATAATAACTATTTTTGTTTATAAATACAGCAAGCACAATATTTGGTCAATTCTAAATACCTTTTTGAATGAGGCATTGTGGAGCTGCAGAGTTATCCTAGCCTATAACTTGTATTACCCAGACTTAACAAAGCATATGTTTGGTACAGATCAAACATAATGAAAAAAGAAATCACACCAACATTTTAAATCCCCTATAAATGGTAATTGCAGAATTAGTCAAATTAATCCCAATTAGTTTATGTCAAAATCGTGCACATCAGCGATGATAATTAGAAACACCAGGAGTGGTCTCGAGTGGTCTGTAATGTTATCATTGCCTGGGAGTCACAAAGGACCGGAGAATAATAACCACTTCCCCAGTGTCGGGTACGCCATGGGGTCCTTCTATTATTCATAGAGATCATTAAGAATCCAACTTGTCCTCCTTCTCGGGTCTCGCTGCTTTTCTTCTCCCTACATGTACAAATAAATAGGGTTGCTTTTATTATTTTCACTAGCAAGCATCAAAGCACCGCCGACAGAGGATCGGTGATGCAGGTCAAAAGTTCAGACAGGAAGAGGTCCGAATACGATACATTATTTATTTCATTATTTGTTCTCTTTATCATTCAGGTGGAGTCTTCCATTTTGTTTACCACGGCTCTCAAAGCTATCCTTGTTTGCGTACAACATTGCGGACCAAACTGCCTCGCTCACAGAATTGATCTTTATCCTGCTCAAGCCTCATTTCAGGATAAAAAATTGCATGTAGACATTTGCGTAATGATACACTCGGGTTCTTTCATCCTCTGAGCCTTTACAGGTGAGAGCTGAGGGGGGAGTCATTTTTCGCTCCAGCGACTTTAAATCAACGGTATTACCCGCGGTAACGTGATGTCTTTAGAGAACTCCCTTTAGCAGGTGAGTGCTTAAAGGGGCCCAGGTGTGCAGCCAGACTAAAACATGGACGTCATGTACTCTTCCAGGAAACTATAAAGCTCTTTTAATGCTTGAGACGGTCTTGTTTTTACAGTATTTCCTTAATTTATGTCTAGCAGATTTAAAAAGGGAGAACTTCTGAAAGAGTTCCCAGTAAAGCAGATAAATAAGCATGTAGAAATGTAAAGGTCCCAAGAGACTGGGATGATAATTACAAAAGTGAACCAGGAAAGAAAACTGACATTTAAGTTAGACAGCAAAACGTGGCAATGATTCATTTAATAATAATCATTAAAAACAAAAAAAATGGACAACCTGCAATTTGTTGTCACTGAAACTGAAACTGTATGTGTTGTTTAAGAAAAAGGAAAATAAAGTTTATAAAAATAAAAAAATAATTTAAAATAAAAAATAAAAAAATAATAATAATCATTAATATCGAGAAAACGTACCTAAAGGCTTTTTGGTCCCGTGTGAATGAGCAATAACATGCTGTCAAATGTAAAGCTTTTATCATGGTTGATAAGGTCTTGTTTTAACTAGTTTACATTTAGCGGATTTAAAATGGAAACTCCTCAAAGAGAATGTAAACATAACAAAAACTAAAAGGTCCCAAGAGACTGAGATGATGTTTACAAAAGTTAACCATGAAAGAAAAGAAAGCTGTCTTCTCTCCAAAGACAGCTTTGGAGAGAATAAAAGATGATGTTGTCTCTTAAGTCTCACACCACTTCACCTCCACGGAAAGTAACAATTAAACTCAATGTCATGCAGGCCGCCAAACAATCTTGGCTGTTATTGTTTGTGTTAAGAACACAGCGGGTGGACAAGAAGCTCTTAGCCAGCACTTAGTGAAGGTTGCTCTGTTGCTATGGAGCGGAGGTTATAGAGAAACACGGAGAGGATGGAGAGCTGAGGGAGGGTGGAGCGTGGCGGAGGAGATGTGTTGGTGTTTCCTCATGGGGACGTAAACAAAGAGTAGTGCTGTGTGCAGCAGAGTCTGCTTACAGTTTCTGCCAATCAAAACAGTCTGGGCTACTGAATTCATTGTTATACACAACTATCTAAAAATGAAAATACAGTCATTCCCCTTGGTTTTCGCAAATTCTAGTCAAGATATATCCATGAGTCTTGTACGTTGTTGTATAGTGTGTGTATTGGATTACAAATTAAATGGTTTAAGTGCATGTAAAGGCTTAAAGGTCCCATGTCATGGCCATTTCCACTGATCATAATTCCATTGTTGCAATTTTCCAAACTCACATTGGTTTCTCACAGCATCTCTGTATAGTATGTGTATTCACTCTCTGTCCTAAATGGCTTGTTGGAGCTCCTGCCCGCCCCCCCCATGTGAGCCCAGAGGCCGTCTGCGAGACACAGCGAAACCCAGCCCGAAACACACACACCCGCAGCCTGGCTGGGAGTTTGTGTGTGAGTTCCGCAGTGTCTCACCGACCCCACACCAGCTCACAGTGTCCGCTCCTCGCAGTAGCGAGCCTCGCAACGTCCCGCCGAGTGTGTGTGTGTGAGGAAGTCCGCGGATTGGTCCAAACGTAACGGCTCCGCGGACGTTACGTCACTATACCCAGGAAGTAAACAATGGAAAAAGAGAAATCTCCAACGAGGCGTTCTGGGGCAGCACAGACAGGTCTTCTCTGTGTTAGAGTTTTATACTGCTTCTTGTTCTTTAAAACCAATGACAGCACTTTTAGTAATGTATGGACACCATGTTTGAGGTGAACTCTTTCCCCCCATTTCTTTGGAGCATGCAAGTTGGTTTCATTCATTAAAACCTTTGATATGCATGCTTTGCAATAGTCTTAATTGTAAAAACACTTCCGCTTAGGATGCTTTGTATAATGCAATGTATGATAAGGGGTTTCCTTCCTACACAAAAAGGCCTCACATGAGAACGGTCAGTCGTCTTTGTCCCTTAAATGTGTGTGTGGCTTGTTCCATGAACCCATAAACTGGGTTTTCTTTGGAAGTTTTTCCTTGTACGATGTGAGGGTCTAAGGACAGAGGGTCTAAGGACAGAGGGTGTCGTATTGTCATACTGATATTCTGTACAAACTGTGAAGACCACTGAGACAAATGTAACATTTGTGATATTGGGCTATATAAATAAACATTGATTGATTGATTGATTCCATGCTTAAACGAAAATCTTTGACTGAAATCTTTGATAATAAAGTGGGTGAAAGGAATTCAGGCACTTTGATTTTTTGTATTGATGTTCAAAGATAATTAGCTTAACTATTCATAAAACTCTCACTTTCATCTCAGAGGTCCAGAATTTGAAGGCTTCTCGCACACCCTAAGAAGAGGAATATTCAGCAGTACCGATATGCATCATCGTGTTTCTACTTCAAAACACATTTCAGGCTGGAAAAATGTACTTAGAATTCATTGTGTAGCCAGAATCACACGGAGAAGAACATTGAAAGTCAGTCCGAGCAAAAACCTGGTTGTGATTATTCAGGTTATTTTCAAAAGGTGGTGAAAGTTAAGCTTTCAGTGTCGAGTGAGCCTCCGGTAATAACACTTCGTCCCGTGAAAACATCGACAGATTCCTGAGACGTGTTCTCCTAAAAAAAACTCATTGATATTCTCATCGTTTCTTTCCGGAAACAATTGGGAGTCACAGCAGTCTTGTTTCTCTGCAACTCTATTATATTGACAGAAAGAAGAATGTTACGGATGACACTTGAACTATTTCAAATTGTCAAAAAGTCACCCCTATGCGAATCGATACCCATGGGCCGAGGCAGACATTATTAAATACTTGAAGGTTGCTTTAAGATTTGTTTCTGCTCCTTGCTCTCCAGCAGAATATAATTACCATCCATCCTTCCGGAAGCGAAAGATGGATGTCTAAAGAAAGATGTCTAAGACAGTGGTGGATAACTTTATCAGATTGGAGTATATTCCATTGAAAGGACCAGAGCCGATGAATCATTTCTGACTAAAATATATTATATAAAGGCGACCGATTGTGCCGATTGGTCTTCCCGTTCCTGTACTGTTTTATATTGGGTTGTTCTGCATGTAAAGGGTCTGCAAAGGCTAAAATCAATAAGTTCACTCAAGCTCATCCTGACAGGTTCACACAACGCTGGGTGAAGCATGTGTGGGCACATCAATGGTGTAATGTACTTGTGTGGTCAAGTTGTGTTGAACAGGCTTGCCTTTTTTAGCTCTCCTCATCTTGTTCGCAAAATGGCCAGCAGAAAATTGCTTTATTGGAACTATCCACTGCACAGATGCAGTTGTAGACAACGGTAGGTTTGAAGGGGTCTTGATGTCAACTTGTAGCATTGGGAATGTAGGTCACTAATGTGTGTTCGTCCTCTGCTCCGGTGGAGTGGATGGACCGAAGCTGGGACTTAAGTGAGGTCAAAATAGCCTTTGTACTAACCATTATGCATTCAAGAAATATGGTCAGTACTTTGTTTTCAACCACCACCATGAAGGAGGATTTGTTTGAGTCAGCAGTATGACATCAAAACTACTTGCTTGGTTTCCATAACACTTGGTGGAAGGATGAAGCTATTGGCCAAACAAGAAAGCAACATTTTTGACACACATTATTTGTCACTGATTGGAACGGCCTTGGCGGAGAACGAATTACCCTTCTAGTAAAAAACTGTTATCGTGATTTAGTCGAGTTCAGCCAGCGGTATTTGGAGCTGATTGTGGAGCAAGACATTATCGCTTTCACAAATGTGTCGATATTTCCATCTTGAAATGATATCACCAAGGCTGACGTGAATGTTTTTTCTTCCAGTCAGTTGTTTGCAATTACAGTCCAACTGATATGACGCGAACAAAGCATAGACGTTATTAAGATCCTTTTCCTGCCGTAGCATCCAAATCAATAAAACCTACTTGAAAGGAGCAGACAGGCGAGTGGCGTCTCCCAAACCGACAATATCTAAATCAGCCAAAATAATGTCAATCTGTTGTGCTATGGCTGTTCAGAGCCGTTATCGCCTCCAGGAAGCTGAGAAGAAACCAGAAATCCTTCACACTGTTAGATCATTTGGCAACATCTTCAGAGGAAACCCTGTAACCCTGACCTCCTCTCTCTCGGTTAGCCAATCAGCAGGACGAGGGACTTTAAAAAGATGCCATTCAAGCCATCCCATCACCATGGGGATGCTTGTTCCAGGCTGGCACAATACGGGTTCGGGCTGGATCGCCTTATTGGCCGGCGGAAGGTCACAGCTGGAGACAACACTTGTGGTATTTGTTGACATTTTGCAAACGGACAGCGGCTTTCGTTGCACCTCAGCTCTCGGCCACAGAGTCTGGACGAGGGAGCTGTGCCTGGTGCTGGCCTACCGCACTGTGAATGAATCCGGTGCTTCCTACATCCAGTACATGGTTAAACTGTATAATTGGAACATACAAGTTGCTATGCAACGGGTAATGGAATGGGACCCAGGTCCTCCTCAGTGAAAACACGACTGTTTGCTATCTTGGCCCCATGATGATGGAATGACTTTTCTATATTCTATCTGATATCAGGAAAGCAATAAGTCTACACATAGCAGACAAAAAACCCATCTATCTTTGCCCTTAAGCCAAAAAAAAAGAAAAGCATTACACACTCCGATTTGCCTTCCATGAATGAACGTATCTAGTGTATACCAAGTGTAATTGCATTAGTATCTCCTTGTGTCCTTTGTGCTATGTCGGAAAGAGTAAATAAGTCA
Organism: Pseudochaenichthys georgianus; assembly: GCF_902827115.2. NCBI lineage: Eukaryota > Metazoa > Chordata > Actinopteri > Perciformes > Channichthyidae > Pseudochaenichthys > Pseudochaenichthys georgianus. Next base: position 23,068,583 of record NC_047521.1, on the reverse strand, counting down.
ATGCAGTAGTATTTGCAATGGTTTGACTTGTTGAAAGTACTTGAACTAGCTTTTTATGAGTTTATACCTTCATGGTTACATAAAAGCATCAGTTTGGGGGGGGACACAAACAAGTGCATCAGCTAAACTTGCCTTTAGGGAGGAAACATTGAAACTTTTGCTGTGCATTTATTTTCTCTCTCCGCAGTTAATGAAACGGCAAACAGATCGTCGGGGAGCGATACGGGCGAAATAATTGCCAGTGTCAACACATTATCGGATAGCCTCAACCAGAACAGAATTAAATTGTCCCATTGTCTCGAAACCCGGCGATTATCTTTGACAGCTTAATCCTAGCAACACCCTGCAGTCTGTGATCCTTCATCTGCGTTCGATCACGGGTTCATTAGTCCGGTACGGGAACACAGAATATTCCTCCCATAGTGTGTGGCTTAGGAGTGTGTGTGTGTGTGGGAATGTGTGTGTGGGGGTGAAAGTGCCACAGAGTTATTTGAAGGTTGCGAGTCTGACACTTTCAGGCGTGCTGTCTCTGATCAGAACACTGTTGCATATGAATGACCCCCTACCTACTCCATGAATGTACAATGCACCCCAGGTCTCCCTCTCTTACACACACACACACACACACACACACACACACACACACACACACACACACACACACACACACACACACACACACACACACACACACACACACACACACACACACACACACACACACACACACACACACACACACACACACACACACACACACACACACACACACACACACACACACACACACACACACACACACACACACACACACACACACACACACACACACACACACACACACACACACACACACACACACACGCGCTGAAGTGATAGACAGGATGCACAAGCTTTGACACAAAATGTGATTCCTTATGGCTGTCACCTCTGTCTTGTCAAGCTCCATCACAGAGGATATGATGGCATACCGAGTGACATGCAATAAACTTGGCAATGATGCAGCCATCTTTACCGAATGCAACGTGACATCATGAATAAGACGTGTGCACAGCGCAGTACATAAATAGATATGGAGGACTCATAACATATTACTGTGTAGTATACAACCCTGTGAAGTATTAATGAAGTCCATCAATTATGAATTGAATGTATGGCACTTTCTACTCCATGTTGTGCGAGCAAATATTAGCAGTGCATTACCATCCAGTACGACAGACGTGGACACACAAACTGCTCCTCCGTGAATTACTTGTTTTGCTTTCTTTACTTACCTCAAAGTGCACTCCTCTGTCTCGCACTCTATATGTATCTCAGTGTACAGTAATGCTTGCCACTGTAAATTAATACATAATACAAAATGTGGCATGTTTTCACTGTCTTCGTAGCCTGCCGCCACAGATTCCCGTACAGCACATGCTGCTCTGGGTCCTAATCTGTCTCGGCTTATTTCCACCACACTCTGGAGCTTTTGAACCGGCACATCACGAGCAGGTGTGATGCGAATTGAAAACACAAACAAGCTCCGAACCGCCAGGGTTTACATATTGCCGGCTTTAAATGGCAATTAAACAGTGATTCAATCTTCTCGTCCTTCCCAGTTTCCTGCACAGTACATCTCTACTGACTGCTCTGCGTCCCTAGCACACCCAGCAGGTGCGGTTCTTACCTTCTCCCCCAAGCTTGATTTCCAGGCCCTCCAGGGAGTTGGCCGAGTCCCCTTCCTCCAGGGAGAGCCGTCCAAACAGGCTGCCAGCCATGGAGAACAACACCTCTCTGCAGTGAGTGCAAACACTCACAGTAACACACCCAACACTGTATCTGAGGCAGACTGATTCTCTCCACTCCCTCGCTAAAACGGCTCCTCGCTCTTTCCTCCCTCCACACCTGCTCTTGAAGTGAGAGTGTATAAGCTTTGCCTGGCTGAGCGTCTTCTCTTCCGCATGAATGAATGGAGACCGGAGAGGGTTGTGTGCCTCGCCAGAGAAAGGTGGGTGTGGGGAGTGGGGGAGAAAGAGGGAGGGAGGGAAGTATGATGCTTTCTCTGGGAGGAGGGAGAAGAAGAAGAAAAAGGAGGCAGGGCGATTCTCCCTCCAGGCTTCCCCGTGGGGGTTAACTGGGGGAAAGAACAGCAGAAGGCTAGTAGGGAGGAGGATCGGTCCAGGAGGCGGTGGGTGGGGAGGTGACATGCATAGGAGTGATGGTCCTCCACCACTAACACAGGTTTAAACACGGTCAGCGTTGCAGATGCAGTTAGTGAAGAGCGCACAATTGTGTTTGTGCTTTCTGCTCATAAATCAAGTCTCTTCGCTGAGAGTAAAAAAAAGTATTGTTTAAAATCGAAATCGAAATCGAAACTCTTCTCTGCAAAAACAGCCTTCCTGGAAATGATGCTTCTTAAAAACCCTCGGTTGGAGAAACTATTTAACGTGTGTTCCTGAAGATGCCAGTCATCCGGAGTCAGCCCTCTGCTGGTGCACAAATCAGCGCCGACTGACAGCTCGTTACAAAAGAGAAACTCCACACACATTTTAACTCTCGGCGGAAGTGCTTTTCCGCCTTCATCCGACAGCTGACTTCTGAGATTTATAGCCTCATGATCAAATACTATAAAGCTTTGAGATTTGATCCTCTGGTAACCAACTGAGACTCCTAATTTCCCAGACATCTGGCTTTGGCTTTTCAATCTTTAATGCGTCGACTCAAGTGCCCTCAGTGCTGAACGAAGAGGAAATGACTAATTATGGCAACGAGCCAAGTTAGAGACCAATGTGAAATATATTTACCGCTGCCAAAGTACTACATTTTCAACTTTGATATCGGTGCAGAGGTGTGCACGTAAACATTCCCTTTGATACAATGCCAACGAAAGAGACCGTTGAAATCTGACTTGGAATCCAGCAACTCTGTGGAAGCTATTCACCGAGGGAATAATACGTTGTCCGTTATTCGAAAAATAGTCAAATATTGTTCTTTTAAAGCGTGGGGTGCAAGACATGTTGCCGTTTGTGTGTTTTCAGTTATTTCACAGCATCTTTACTCAAAGAGGCCCTCTTATGGTGTTTCCTTTCCTGTGATGCAGGGGTCGGGAACCTTTTTCCTCTCAAGGGCCATTTACATTTTTTCAACATCCTCCGAGGGCCGTACAAATGATTGACCTCCGCTTAAAATAACTAAAATCACAGCCCATTCATTTGGCCTTTCTTTCATGCTGTGCAAAGAAAAAGCAACCTCTGAATGCAGATATCTTACCGTGACTCGCGTATGCATGCACGTGCACGTGCACAGTGTGGCGTGACCACCAACACAGAAAGATATGGACACAAGATGTGTGCAAATGTATTTAGTTTCCTATCCATGTGAACATGGTTTAAGTGGGGGGGGGGACCTAACCTCCTCTAGGGGGGGATTTTTAAAGGTTGAAGTTAAAAGCATCAATCTGGTGCACTTTGAGAGCAACATTAGGAGATCTATGGATACATCTCTCAACACCCATTTGAAACAGACCTGTAAGCAGATTCTTTTTACTGTCATATAGTATTTTATACCCGTTTACTTTATTCTATTATTTTTTTATAACTATAATGATCATATAAAGATGTGCCTTTACCTCACTGGTTGGAGAAAAAGCTTCTTATATTCCTTAGCATAGCTAGCTAACCAGATGCTAATAACAACAAAGGTATTGACTGTATGATCAGCATGACAGATGAGCAGATCGCCACTGGGCTTTCAACTAAAGACACAGCCACACAGAAACTGCGGCATGTGTACGGCTCCTTATGGGTACTGACATTTGAAATGAAGTGCCGGAACGGCGTTCTGGTGCTCTCCGTCAGAACTGCACGCCTGTCAGAGACGAGACTCGGGTTGCGTTCCAATAGTCCATTTAGCTTAGGAACCTTCCTAACGGAGTGAAATGACCCAGAAGTCCCTCAGTGGCAGCCATGATAAGTGCCATTCCAATTCTCCAAATTAAAGGAAAGGAGGTTTCAAACTTCCTTTATAACCTCCTTTAGCTTAGGAACCACTGGACCTCCCTCACCGAAAGGAGAGGAGAAAATGCTGCCCCACAATGCCTTGCAGCCGCAGCATTTGCCGTCACTCAACAGTCGGCCGTTCACGGAAACAACCGATTATGACCGAGAAGTTATATCATGAAAGTTACGGTGCTTATTAAGCATCTTTACTGAGCTGTGTGGTGTTTGTTACATTTTTAAAAGATATTTGGTGATATACACAGTGATAGATGTTAAGGACTAACGTTTATAATAAATACATCTGTATTGATTTTAAGATCTTTAGTTCATACAATCATACGTATTGGGATCATTTGTATTAATGTGGACTGGAGGGAGAGGGTGACGAGCATAAGTTTCACTTTCCTTTTTTATTTCAATTCCAACTTTGGTCCTGAAGAATATGTTTCTCTGTTGTCCACGTTCATAAAGCAAAGCAGCAGCATCAGAGCACGGTGCAGAGTCTCTAGATGACTTTACAGTAGTCCCTCGTTCTTATTAAACATCCATGTTGTAGTCCGCTGTATAGAAAACTGTAGTTTCCCCACAGCAGCAGACGCACACAATGACGTCCGCTGGCGCATCATAAACACGTCGGATAGTGAAAGTGCAGTCGGATTCTCTAAAGCACCGCAGTCTCTTCTCCAAAGTCCTTTTGAATTCTCCTATCCACTATCCCTTAACCCCGTGACGTTTCACTCAGAGGTCAAGGAATAGGAGATAGGGTTAGAATTTAGGAGCTGATTTTTGGATTATCGGAACGCAACCATAGGCTGAAGTCGAATAGTCCATTTAGCTTAGGAACCTTCCTAACGGAGTGAAATGACCCAGAAGTCCCTCAGTGGCAGCCATGATAAGTGCCGTTCAAATTCTCTAGATCAGGGGTTCCCAACCCCCGGTCGAAATAGCTGTGAGTTTATCGTAATATTTGCAGAATTATAAATATATAAAAATATTTTATCATAATATTTTTTTCAAAAACTGTTTACCCCTGGCCGACATGTCCTTAAAATGAAGTGCGAGTTTGAAATATATCTCAAATAATGTATGCACTGCATTTCTCCACATCTACATAACAGTCTGCAATTAAACGGTTGTCTCCTGTACGCTCCTCTTCCTACTTGGCGCACCGGTAACTTTCTCGTGCGCTCGAGAGGCTGAGACCAGGCTGATCCGCCGAATCCCTCGGAACATCATAAAAGCCATTTTCAACTGTTTTCTGGTGAAAGATTCATAGGCTACTGGATGAAATAATATGACTGGTATAGGTGCGAACATTGAACACTTTTTGAAAAAAATATTATGATAAAATATTTTTATATATTTATAATTCTGCAAATATTACGATAAACTCACAGCTATTTCGTGGCCCGGCAGTAACTCCTCCACGGCCCGGTACCGGTGGGGGTTGGGAACCCCTGCTCTAAAGTACCGCAGTCTCTTCTCCTAAGTCCTTTTGAATTCTCATATCCACTATCCCTTAACCCCGTGACGGTTCACTCAGAGGTCAAGGAATAGACGATAGGGTTAGGGATTTTTGGATTATCCGACCGCAACCCTACACAACGTGATGACACGTTAGGCTCGTGTTGTGTTCAAGGACCCTGACCTTGGCTAGGAAAAACAGGCACTCGCTTGTTTAATTCTTTTGCGGTCTAGATTTCTTTTTTGCGTGTGTTTATAAATTACCTCGAGGGCCGTACCAAATGGTTTCGCGGTCCGTATACGGTCCGGAGGTCGGATGTTCCCCACCCCTGCTGTAATGTGTTAAGGTTTTGATGCATGTAAATGGTCTGCAAAAGGCAAAAATCTCTCACAAAAAGCCCCCCCTGCCTGAAACTCCTCCATTGGAGTCCCTTGTTTTCCCCTGTAACATAGTGACATAACACTCGACCTTCTATTGGCTTGTGCTCCAACACATTGTGCATGATAGGCCAATAGCGGGACATCCCTAAGAAGTGGACCAATCACAACAGAGCGTTCCAGCTAACCAATCAGAGCAGACTGGTTTCAGACAGAGGGTGAAAAGACGTGCTGCAGCACAGGCAGTATGAGAACAGTAAAGAGCTTTGTGAACATTAAAGCATGCTAACGAGTCAGAGTGGAGGGACAAAATACAAATATGAACCTGAATATGACCATAATTGGGCCTCTTTAAAAATGACATTCACAGCCGCCATGGAGTAGTATTAAACTGTCAAACTATAACGCTTTTTCATTAATCCATTTCATAGAAAAACTGCCATCTTCTTTCCAAAAGTTGAAATCTTAATTACCAAAGAAACCCTGACCTATGAAACAAACTCAATTGGAGATAACTGAACCCTCTCCCCTCTTTCACACGGTACTATTTCAGTCATCATTGATCAGTTTTCAATCCATAATAACTACATTTGTGTGAAAGGACGTGCAGCGTTGCACTACAGCCGGCCAGTAGTGCAGATATGACGCACATGTGTGTGCGTGTGTGGAGGTCTGCGAATGATGCAACAGCAAATCCTTTGAGGCAGAACTGATCTAAGGGAGTCTTAGCGCTCCATTAGCCAGCTCATTAAGTCACATTAGAGCTGTGGAGATGAGATACATGTCCTGGGTGCTGGAATAACCACAAACCGTTCAGCATCTCCTCCCTCTTGTCTCTCTGTGGACATCTCTCTTGCTGACTCACACACACTCTCTCTCACACACACATAGTGAGAGATGGCCCTCATCACAGCGAGAGAAAGCCACTTACCGGAGTCAGAGCTGGATGTCGCCACGGGCATTTTCAGAGCTGGTTCCTCCCGGTATCCTCCTCGAAATGGATAGGTCAACTGCAAATGATAGAGAGTGAAGGGAGATGCATTGAAAACACTAATGAAGTATCGATTGTGAAATCCCCTGGTTTTTAGACCAATGAAGCAAGACTAGGGTTCAAACAAGGCGAGGAGTTCTATAAATAGCTAACAGGACTATTTCCCACAGATTTGAATTCTTTTGCATATTTTATAGCTTGTTTTTATAGCCCGTCACATTGTGGGCCCCTCGAGTTCAAAAAGTCTGAATCCAGCCATGACTAAGAAAACAAATCACAGTCAAAGGACTATTTATGTGCGCAGCTCATTCTTAATTTCTCCAAACAAGCTCCCACAAACAACCACTGGCATCTAACTTGGTTAATACCTATAAATAGAGTAGCCTGTTGCTCTGGTAACGCCCCAAACAGTAATACCCGACATGCCCACGGAGGAGTACTATTAGCAACAGTTGGAAGGATTGAGTGAGTGGGCCGGCCAGCTCACATTAGAGAGGATCTCTGTTGATTCTAATTGATCCATTTAACATCAGGACGCTGGGAAACAAGCATAACAGACAGAAGACTGAAGCATGTGCCGTCGTCTTCAGATCTGTCAGGTGAGGTGGAATTTGTGAAACACCCTCGGTGAATAGCAATTAGACGTTGAGGAGGGGGTATGGGAGGGGGGTGTAAACAGAAGAGGCAATTAATAGTCATGAGGGGGAAAACAGACAGAAGAAAAACAAGAGAGGGTGGAGGAGAGGATGGACGGCTGTGTGGAAACATGAGGAGGGGGTCAGAGAGAGAAAAGGAGATGGGGGGGGGGGGTGACGGAGAACAATGGTGAGGAAGAAAAGAGTGCAGCTGACGAAGGAGAGACAGCGGTATCCAAGGATGCTAATTCCTGGTTGCCATGACAATAGATACAGTATCCATGGTGGATGTTGTGATGCCCAAAACCTGTTAACGTCACCATGTGCTCAGTGTGCGTCTCTAAATAATCATCTTACTTCAGCCTCATCCTCATTAATCAGATCTTGAGAGGTGAACATTCGGGCACTGAAGGAATTACGGACACTGAAGGAATTACGGGCACTGAAGGAATTACGGGAACTGAAGGAATTACGGGCACTTGACAAATGGGGGCGCCATCAGTAACAGTGACAAAAAAACGCAGTGACTCAATACACATCTTCTTTTAGATCCAATCACATTTCTTTTTTTACTACAGAGCAGCAAGCATTTCTCAACTGTGTGCAATTTTCCATTACGAATAATCAATGACGACTATTTAATTTGAAGCCTCTTAATTGTCAATGAATACACATATTAGGATGCCCTCAAGGTCAGTGGTCTGTAGCGCATGTATCCGTGCAGAGATCAACACGTGTGAGCCCACTTGTTTACCCCATATTGAACAAACCATTCGAGTTGAGCCTGGGGACGCATTGGGACTGAACATGTGGAAGTTATCTGGAACACCTGAATTATTGCTTTGTATACCTCCAGTTGATTAAGCATTGGAAGATATTGAATACACTTCATTACTCTAAAGACAGGTAAGATTAAAGGCCTCCTTAAAGAAATCTATTAATCCTTTCAACAGTGCATTGTTTTTGCGCCACATTTAAAAGGTATTTTTGATTAGGTTATGTTGCTTGTCATTTGCAAACACAACATTCTAATTGGGCCATTCATCCTCGGTTCAACCGGTGTCATGGTGCGTGTTGATTGCTTGCTTACAATCTGTCACAGAGACGTTTTTATGGACGTTGAAAAGTCAGAAATGTGCGAACACGGAAAAATCATAAAAAGGCAGAGGGCAGGTGATTTTTCAGACATGACTTAGTCGGATTTGTAGATCAAGGCGGTTACATTTTCTCAAGTGCCTTCCTTCATTTTCAGTTTAGGTGACTTCACTATCTTTTTTAACTGAGTAAAAACAAAGTATTCCATATTTAAGTTGGTATTGTTTTTGTTAGTTTTTTTACTTGATCCCATTTCCAGGACAGAGCAAATTGATTGTCTGTATACACGTGTGTAGCCGTGACATTGAAGCGCATTCCTATATGCTCAGGGACAAAGCTCTGTTGCAGAAGTCTGATCGATGCGGATCAGCTCCATGAGGCCACACAACATTCCCCTGGGCTGATCCGTGTTTGCACTGTGAAATGACAGAGCCTGTTAACAGTATGCCACGTGGCCTCTAAGAAGTCAAAGCGGATTGCAGCGGAGCTCGGCCGTGTGAAGCTCGGCTGACTGGGGGGCTGGGGGGCAGGATGTTCCCTGCTCTCTGACCCGGTTCTTACTCCGTATTACTGATGTGGAATAATTGGAAAGGATGTAATGATGGCGCAGTCGCTGCCAGTGGAGGGATTTTCCTGCAGAAATGCCTGGAGATCTACTAATAATTGCACCTGGTAATAAATCCATACAGCCAAGGATTAAGTAGGTGCCCTTAACAATACTGTTTAGAATAAAGCTCAAGTTTAACTGTAAATAAGTGCAGGAGGAAAATAAAATACCTTGCACTTCAAATGGTGAGACAGTCTGGCTATCCAGTAAGATTCTTCCAATCTGTCTCTGCGCTCAGTGATTTTCCCTCTCTCGCCATTAGTCAACTCACAAATGCATATCTTAAAACACACACACACACATCTCTATCTTCCACACTGTATTGTAGGAAGAGAGCAGCCCAAAAGCACAGCTGCCGTCATGACATCATATTTGAAGAACTGCAATCATCCCTACACTGCCAATCTATTAAAACAAAAGGCCAGCTGGGTGTGTGTGTGTGTGTGTGTGTGTGTGTGTGTGTGTGTGTGTGTGTGTGTGTGTGTGTGTGTGTGTGTGTGTGTGTGTGTGTGTGTGTGTGTGTGTGTGTGTGTGTGTGTGTGTGTGTGTGTGTGTGTGTGTGTGTGTGTGTGTGTGTGTGTGTGTGTGTGTGTGTGTGTGTGTGTGTGTGTGTGTGTGTTGAAACTAAATAACCATTTTAAGAGTAACTACAGACAAGTATAAATTCCTGGATCACCCAGATCTTATATAAAAAGGTGTTGAGGGTAAAGGTCAAGGTGTTGGTGTCTTAAGGTCCTTACACACCAAGCCGATTTTCGGCGTCGATAGATGTCGGGCCGTCGATGAGCGTCGCGTCGCCCTACTCAGATTGGTGTGTCTTGATGTGTCCCGCACCGTCGTGTATTTTCGGCCGTGCCGACACCTTCCGCCGCCGATTCGACATGTTGAATCGGGAGGCTGTCGGCTAAAGAAATCACTCTGATTGGCTGTTCAGCTTAGCGAATGAGTGCATGAGAAGCGAAACGGAAGTGAGGGACTCAAACAAACTATTAAGAAGGCAAATCTGAGATTTCATTTAACTCCAGCTCCCGACACAGGTTCGGGAAAGCCCCGTGAGCTTCTCGCGGTAGAGTGAAAATGGAACGCACACGCTATTTGTTGTCTGTTTATATCACGCAGTTCTTCTCTCGGTGTATCACGCAGTCTGTCTTCCGGTTGTTGCCCCTTTTGAATGACGAATACACACTACCGCCGCCTGCTGGTAAGGAGAGTTATTGCCTCTCACGCATGCGCAGTTCGTACGTGCTTCTTGGCCGTCGGCTGAAGTCTTTGCGGTGTGTTCCAGTGCGAAACATGGCCAAGATGCAGGAGACGCAGGCGACGTGAGGCGTGTCAGTTTGGTGTGTAAGGACCTTAAAAGATATCTCTAAAGCTCAAGGCAACAAGTAATTCAGGCGAGCTTTAAAGGGGCCATATTATTCAAATGTTCAGGTTCATATTTGTATTTTGTTCCTCTACTCTCCTGTGACATGTCTCCGTGCTTTAATGTTCGAAAAGCTCTTGATTCTTCTCATACTGCCTGTGCAGCAGCACCTCTTTTCACCCTCTGAGCCCAGTCTGCTCTGATTGGTTAGCTGGCCGGCTCTGTTGTGATTGGTCAACCACTTAGAGATGTCCCGCCCCTTATCATGTACAATGTGTTGGAGTGCTAGCCAATAGAGTGTTACATGGTGATGTCGCTATGTTATGGAAGTAAACAAAGAAGTCCAATGGAGGCGTTTTAGGCAGGGGAGGAAAGTGTGGGAGAGATGCGCACACAAATCTATGAAAACCATAATAAGGCCCCTTTAAAGTATTTTTCAAAATGAGATTAAATGGGGAATGTTCGCCTATACTTCTGCAATTCATTGAAGAGTGTAACTTCTTTGTTTCAAATTGATTCTCCTTTTATTCTTTAAAGGATATTGTCTGAAAGCGTACACTCTCACATGAAACCAATGCTCTGATTTAAGTGATCAGATCACACATATCTCTCTATCAACCCCTAAACAGTGTTTGAGGGGAATATCCATTTCTTTAAAGGTCACATGTCATGGCCATTTCCACTGATCATAATTCCATTGTTGAGGTCTACTAGAATAGATTTATACTGTGCAATTTTCCAAACTCACATTGGTTTCGCATACAGCATCTCTGTAAAGTATGTGTATTCACTCTCTCCACTAAACGGCTCGTTGCAGCTCTTGCCCCCCCTCCCTGTGAGCACAGTGTGCTCCAATTGGTCGGGACCAGTCGGGACGTTGTGAATCGCGCTAAGCCCCGTGGAGGTGTGATTTCCTTGTTTAGCGATACACAGCGAAACACAGCCAAACTCACCCTGAGCACACACAAAGTCACAGCCGAAGTAAAAACAATAAGTGTGGCTTGATATTGAGAAAGAAAAAGGTTGATAAACGCTGTGAGAATGGGTCTGCAGAGAGGATTTCGCCGCGATCCCAATTGTCTGTTATCAGCCTGCAGCCAGGGAGGAGAGATCAGCAGAGCTGCCTGCACTGAGTGTGTGAGGAAGTCCGTGGATTGGTCAATTTGGACCAATCAGTAACGGCTCCGCGGACGTAACGTAACGGCTCCACGGATTGGTCCATTTCGTTCCGGGGACGACATGACATCATGAAGAACCCGGAAGAATCAAATGGACAGTGACGTATCTCCAACGAGGCGTTTTGGGGAGGTATTTTCTGTGTTAGAGTTTTACTCCCTACAGGGTGTACTTTGAGGGTTTTGACTCTGCAGACCGTTTACATGCATAAAAACCTTCATAACACACAAGGGGATGGGCAATAACCGGAAAAGCATGACATGTCACCTTTAAAGCCTGCATCTGAAGATTTCCAAATTGCCTCTTTCATTACATTTTGATGTGCAGCAATGGCAGATGTAGCGGCAGGTGTTTGCCGCCGAGTGTAAAACGCCTTGAGCGGTTCCCACAGTGAGGCTGCATTAAAGCCCGTCAACATGCTCACTCACACACATGCACACACACCAGCACGCACCAGTGACTAAACAAGTCCTAATCCACACATGCAGGCTGGCGTCAGGCCTAAAAATAACCCCGCGCTGCTCCCACAGGTTCAGCTCCTCTCGTTACTTTACAAGGGAAAACTGTCGTATCCAAGACAACCGTGAGCAGCTCTTTGCCTTTTTTCCCAGGCGCTTTGCCATGGCAACAAGGGAAAATGCGTAAAAAAAAAAATCATAAGTTGGAGCTAAAATTGGCTCTTTTAATAGGTTTGAGCAACAGTTGGGGTCGCTCTCTATCTGAGGAAAATCATTTTATATTGGCGTCATATTATAAAAAAGAGCCAGAACTAAGGCTTTTGAAACCCGTTGTATTTAGCTTTAATGGACCGATTGCAGCACTTGGGGGAAAAAAAAAATCTACATCTTCAAATTAACAAAAATGTCCCCAGATCTGAAGAGTAATTACAAGGTGCAGTGTTGCCTTAAAAGAACACCACCTTCTACTTTTAAAGGAAAGGGGGTCAGAGGAGTTAATCGTTGACTTGTTTTCTGCTCCTTATTAAAAACAACAATACAAAAACATTGGATTCTTTATTTACAGTAAAGCCCGAGGTAAATGTAACCTTAACGGGTCAGTTCGCCCAAACAAAAAACATAATATTTCCTGACTTTCCCCGAATGGTTATCGAACAGTTTTGATTATCCTGACCACCCGAAACAGTGATTGCAGGTCCAGTGTTTATACCAACAACATACGTATACTCTATGACAACCAGGTATAAGTTCTGGTGCCATGCATTCGATCATCCCTTTTTCATCCTCTCACTTGAGAGCATTGGCTGAAGATAAGAGGACCCATACATCCTTGAGCTTCTGTACTGTACACATCAGCCCCTGAGATTATGGTAGCTGATGGTGTATACATTGTTTTCTATAGCGTTAAGGTTACCGTTTTCACATAAGAGTTAGCCGAGGAATAATTTCACTGCCTCTCCAAGACAATTGAAGTTATGTTTGCTGCTATAGAGGCAATGAAAAATAACATTTGTAAACCTCACTTTGTGATGGATGATCCTCTGTCACACAGTCGTCAAAGTTAATACTATTCCTTCAAAAATATGAAGGGATGTCCCTTCATAAAAATGCATTTTGAGTATCTGCCCTCGAGCATCTTGGAGAAAGTACCGGTATGTAAATACTTCTCCATTATCAAACGTATTTCCAGGCTAACCTCGTTCTCCCCAGGTAATATTAAAGCAATTTATTGAAGCTTGCCTTCTGGGGCTCTTATTAACACCCAAGTCACTACACTTGCCTGTGCAATCAAAACAAAGTTGAGAAGGTCTTTTGAAGGAGAGGGTGCATTCAAGTGCTGTTTAGAGCCAGGGCTGCATGGTTGAATGATTTCATAAATGAAGCTGTTTACTCCCCGTGTGCATATTAATACACACAGTGTGCTACTAGAAAACAACATGGGTGAAAACGCTTCATGTATTTTTCCTGGGTCCAGGTTGAGTTTTAAGTTACAATAAAACATTATCTTGCCTTGGAAATAATCGAATAGGACTCATTAGACACATGACCTACTGCGAGATTCACAAACAGTAACAGCCAGTTCATTATCTTTATATATATTCTACATCATTTAAGATCAACCAATCTTTTTTTTATGCATGATGACAGATTTGCCACCATCAGGAGATATCACCTGATGCCAGACAGCTAATAAAACTTGGTCGACTTAGTGCCGTGTGTCTACTGTTTCCCAGAGCTGATACAGATGTATAGAAGTGTAATTAAATGTCATGTACGCACCCCTGAGAGGCTCGAGGATTCAGTCAAAGGGCTGAGAGATACCCAGGGGGTTCAAACCACCGGACGGACTGGATTTCATTAAAAAGGTTTCCACTCCTTTTGTCTTTCTGAGGAAGCAGCCATGAAGAAAAAAGTCAAATGAATGTCACCGTTTCAATGTCACACAAATCTCTCTTGAGAGGAAAACCTGAAGGTGGATATGACAAAGAAAATCCTGCTTTCAGGCCAACCTTGACACGTAGCTGGTCGTGAATGTGCACGACATTGGTATTTATTAAAAGGGGGAGAAAGAAAATGTATGCAAATGCAAGTATCTCTCCCCCAGCCTTGTTTTTATTTGGATTGGAACTCTCGCTTGACATTGACCAAGAGCTTAAAACAAACATTTATGGCGAACAAAACAGATATTTAGAATAAAGTGCTGCTAAAAAAGGCTCAAAATGTGTGAACCGTGAACAAGCACAAGCTCCACCGATCGAGAGACCGCAATATTCCACCTCACTGTGAGTTACAACTACGAGCCTAAAAATACATAGAAATAAGATCCAAATGGTTTATTCCCATGTGTACAATATTGGTTGTCTGACTGTTCGTTATGATCAAAGTAATAACCGGATGCCAAGTCAGATAGACGGCGAGATTTAGACATTTCCTGTAGACAGCTGTTCCAAAGATCCCAGGGAAATGCATTAACGTCTATTGCTAAATTTTTCATTTCATTTCAAACCTTTATTTAACCAGATTGGTCCCATTGAGATCATAGATCTCTTTTTCAAGGGAGACCTGCAGCATATAGGTTCCACATAAAACAATAAAGGACATTATACATTATATTTACAGGATACATAGTTATAGACATTTACAAGTGCCCATTGTATCGGCAAGCATTTCATTTACCCTAGCTTTAAAAACATGCAGAGGAATGAGATTGCTCAGTTTCAATTCTTGCTGAAGATTGTTCCAAGCAAGTGGAGCTGCGCACATACAAGCTGTCTTACCTGAGACAGTCCTTGCTCTTGGCACATCTAACAAGACCACATCATGTGACCTCAGACAATAGCTGCAAATAATAGTCTAATCCCCAACACATATACGGAGCTGTGCTGTGTACAACACGCACCCTCTCGATATTGACTGGGACGCTGTTTTACACAGCCAGGTCCGTTTTTACACACTGTGAAATAAAGAGTTTAGAAGAATTAATTTCACAGGCACTGAATGAGCAAAATAGACCCAGGCACCTTGCAGTGTTTGTTGCCTCACTCTATGAAAAAACAACTATAAATATGAAGAATAGGAGGTTATATTGTTGCCTGTGTAAAATCAGTCATCTGAATGTCATAAAGCAACCACGTGATGCCTGAAATGCATAACCAGGCATGTTGAGTAGGGCGCTGTTAGGAGGCAATATGAGGAGGTGCTGGATGAGAAGGCATTAAAGGTCCCTATTATACAGTTCTTCATCAATATGTTATACTCAGATATATACAGAACATGTCTCTGAAGTGTTTGGCTCCAAACACCAAACAGATCATTGCAGCATTACCCATAATCCCCTCTGTTTCAGCCCTGTTTCCAAAGTGCTGATTATCTGGCTGCTTAATTAGTTGATTAGTCTGCGCCATCTTGAGTACCGTCCCATGGCTCTTATTTCTGCCGGAGGACCGAGGACCGAGGATCGAGGATCGATAATGGAGGAGCGATAACCGAGGAACCACCAGACCATCCTCCGATGAAATCCTCAGACACTCGCCCCGCCCCCTTACTGTGTATCGCTCACTGATTGGACGAGGCAGCGCATGCACTGATCTGATGCTTCTTGGCGTGAGAGCAGTTTCCCAGCGGAGTGAAGAAAACACATGAAACTCACAGGACCACTCCTCAGTTTATACCGTGTTTTGTTTCAATTCATGTTTCATTTAGTTACAAATATGTGATATATCTGAACAACAAAGTGGTCAAAAATCATTTTAGTCATTTTTTGGAAAAAATTTCATGATCGCTTTTTTCATTTTACATTTTCATTTATTGTCATTTCCATTCTGTCAGTCATTAAGTGCTATTAAAATGTTAATTTGCTACATATCCAAACAAACAAAGTGTGCAGTCCAATGAATGTTAATCTAACTGGGTTTTGATAGATAACATATCTGTTTTTTTTCTCTGACTAATTTTATTTCTATTGTGCACTCTAATCAATATTAATCAAACTATTGTTCGTTTAAATACATTTTAAGAATGGCGTTTATCTTTTTTGAGAATGACTTCTGATTTTATTTCATGTATTTGGATCTACAACAGATGATACTAATGTTTGTGTCAGTAAATGTGCACTAACAGAGGCGAGGTGTTTGTGAAAATAACAGGTACAGAGCTGGCTGCTGCCAGACGAACAGCTGTGCAGCGTTATCACAAACGGACGTCGCTTCACGTGACGCTCCGGAGGAAAGGACGTCCCATTGCTTTTAAAACTCATTTCCTTGTGTCCCTCCATGCTTCCCTGGTGGGAGGGACTAAACGCAGGGAAACTACGCAAGTGAGGGAAGCAAGGATTTCATTTAATCGACCTGAGAAGCAGCCTCTGTCTGTTACTTTAGATGAAAATAAGGAGCCCCTCCCCACGCCCCTCTGAGAGATATTTGGTTAGAAATAACTCAATGGTGCTCTAGGAGGAGATTCAGGTGATAAGGTTGGGGGGGGGGGGTGTTACCTTGTTGCTGATTGGCTAATTGGTTACTCAAGCCAACACATCGTTATGACATCATAAAGTGGCCACAATCTGATCAGCCCATTTTCAGACAGGTTTTTATAGAAATGGATCAGGACAAAAAGAGAGACAATCTTTGTTCCTGAAACTTTCAGAGTCTCTTTCCACAGAGGGGACACATGTTGATGTAGAAGAGACATGGAGAAGAGGGGACACATGTTGATGTAGAAGAGACATGAAGAAGAGGGGACACATGTTGATGTAGAAGAGACATGAAGAAGAGGGGACACATGTTGATGTAGAAGAGACATGAAGAAGAGGGGACACATGTTGATGTAGAAGAGACATGGAGAAGAGGGGACACATGTTGATGTAGAAGAGACATGAAGAAGAGGGGACACATGTTGATGTAGAAGAGACATGAAGAAGAGGGGACACATGTTGATGTAGAAGAGACATGAAGAAGAGGGGACCCATGTTGATGTAGAAGAGACATGAAGAAGAGGGGACACATGTTGATGTAGAAGAGACATGAAGAAGAGGGGACACATGTTGATGTAGAAGAGACATGAAGAAGAGGGGACACATGTTGATGTAGAAGAGACATGGAGAAGAGGGGATACATGTTGATGTAGAAGAGACATGAAGAAGAGGGGACACATGTTGATGTAGAAGAGACATGAAGAAGAGGGGACACATGTTGATGTAGAAGAGACATGAAGAAGAGGGGACACATGTTGATGTAGAAGAGACATGGAGAAGAGGGGACACATGTTGATGTAGAAGAGACATGAAGAAGAGGGGACACATGTTGATGTAGAAGAGACATGAAGAAGAGGGGACACATGTTGATGTAGAAGAGACATGAAGAAGAGGGGACACATGTTGATGTAGAAGAGACATGAAGAAGAGGGGACACATGTTGATGTAGAAGAGACATGAAGAAGAGGGGACCCATGTTGATGTAGAAGAGACATGAAGAAGAGGGGACACATGTTGATGTAGAAGAGACATGAAGAAGAGGGGACACGTGTTGATGTAGAAGATACATGAAGAAGAGGGGACACATGTTGATGTAGAAGAAACATGAAGAAGAGGGGACACATGTTGATGTAGAAGAGACATGGAGAAGATGGGACACATGTTGATGTAGAAGAGACATGGAGAAGAGGGGACACATGTTGATGTAGAAGAGACATGAAGAAGAGGGGACACATGTTGATGTAGAAGAGACATGAAGAAGAGGGGACACATGTTGATGTAGAAGAGACATGAAAACGTGGATTTTGCACAATAGGTGACCTTTAACTAAGTCAGCAGGCTTCATCCTCTGGGGAACACGAACGATTGTACCATATTGCATGCTATCAAGGAGGTTTTCCAAAAGCTGAGGAACACAGACTGACTTTGCCCGTGCTAATGCCAAACCGCTAGCATGGCTAAAAATATCATATTTGCCCATTAAAAATCCATGTAGGTTATATAAACACAGTCTGTCAATCACCGCTTTAATGCCACAGCCTCTGCACATGGAGATCTGTGCTGGAGGGGGGGGGGGGGGTGACAGTTGTGAGAGTAAATGAGAAGATCTTTTTTATGAATGACCCCACGAGGATGGGGAAGAGAAGCAGAGGTGATGTGAGCTGCATATTCATCTCCCCATGGGGTCGAGTGTATGTCTTTCACTCTGCTTCAGCTGATTCAAGTTTCAGTTTGAGTGACGCCTAAACTAATCTATCAGAGCAGTAACACTACACAGTGTGGATTAAAGAAGGTCTTATTCAAGTGTTCAGTGTGTGACGTCAAACAACCAGGAGGCTCTAGAGGCTTCTCAATACTCAAATTTCCCCTCCTCGACTCCTCGGTCCTCCGGTAGTGACCCGGAAATGAATTTCAGCGCGCCATTTTGAAGGACGTCTCATTTCTCTAAATGCACACCGAGGACCGAGGATCGAGCATCGAGGAGGCTCTCTGGAGGAGCTATAACCGAGGATACACTGATGGTTCCTCCACGGCTCCTCCGCGGATGCATTTCCGGGAACGGTGGAGGCGTGACGCACGGCCGGACTTATCTCAGCCAATGACAGCTCTGCATGCATCCCCTGGATATTATTTGAGAACCTGCTCTCATCGCAACGCGATGTTTACAGAGAGAACAGCTGTGAGGTCTGTGCAGAAAGCAGAGCAGTGTGTAGAATATATATCACTCAGTATAACAGACCTACTCTCTTTATTTGCTTTAGTTTAGTAGATATCTACAAAGAGTCCATATTTTTCTAAAACCATTTAGTGCTTCACATAATAAAATACACAACGGCTGTAGCCTGATTATGCTTTAGCAGCTGTAGGTGTGTGTGGTACAGTATGTAGGTGTGTGTTGTACAGTGTGTAGGTGTGTGTTGTACAGTGTGTAGGTGCGTGTTGTACAGTGTGTAGGTGTGTGTTGTACAGTGTGTAGGTGCGTGTTGTACAGTGTGTAGGTGTGTGTTGTACAGTGTGTAGGTGTGTGTTGTACAGTGTGTAGGTGTGTGTTGTACAGTGTGTAGGTGTGTGTTGTACAGTGTGTAGGTGTGTGTGTTGTACAGTGTGTAGGTGTGTGTTGTACAGTGCGCAGATGCCGCGGACAGACGGGTCTCAGTTGGTTTGATGTCCTGACTTTTAATACTTGCAAATACAACTTTTGGCCCGTAATTTCAATTCCCCATTTCAGCGACCAGAGAGAGGGGGGGGGGATATATCCAGTCTCTGATTGTGTTACGTTATTATGAGAGTGCTCTCATACTTTAAATTGTATATATTTATATAAATATATTTGTGTGTGTGTGTCCGCATCTGTAGCCTGTTATTGTCTCATTATACCGCACTCTCAATGAATTCAAAGTAAATTTGTGGGGGAACAATGTTCAGCTGATCTAACAGAGATTATAAAATATGACAAAACACTCGACAGCTGATGCAGCTGTTGCCACGTCATAATGAACGGACGTCGCTTTAATATGATCATGTCTTTGAATGTTTCCAATTTGAGTTAATTCATTAAATGTCTCACATGAAGAGGTTAAAACATGTCGTTGTTACATGGCCTGAATAACATTCCCTTTCTGTTCTAAATTTGATCTAGTTTAAGGTCTTTTACGAAATTTAATCAAATCCCCCTTTGTTAAAGATTATTTCCAAAATAAAAAGAGTCCAACTTCAAGGTTTCTTTAATCGTTAAAGAAGTACTTCGACAATGTCTCTGAACCAGACCTGCTGATCTTGACCCAGATCCCAAAGCCGTCAAAGAAAAGAGGAATTTATGGTAAACCTCCAACCTCCAAAACAGAAACTGATAAGAAGGCTAGAGTTTCTTTAATCCCAGTCGAAAGCTTTTTAAAGTAAGGCGTATTCGACTGTGGTTTGATATGGAAATCGAGCAGCGGGATTTTACAAGTGGCTTTAGTACAATTTCCTTGAACCTAAATCAGTTAAACTGCTCGAAACCAACAATATTGTTATCTGGACTTTATCAGTACACAAAGTTGTCCTCAATTTCTTACATTTAAAAGTAGCTTGGTGATTAGGTCTATTGCCAAGTCAAACTTAATCAAGGTTTAAATAGCAAATATAGGAACGTCAACGTATTACAGCCAAAACAATTCTGAGTCAAACAAAGCACGTCTCCAAGACTTCCACAAAAAGGACTGGAGACAGAGAACTGGACTCAAATACTACAGCCCCATTCTTAGGCTTTAAATAATTAAATAAATACGCAAGTATACTCAATTCATGTTATGGTAATGGCTCTCCAAATTCCCCTTTCAGAATAATTCAGAACAACAGACAGTACAGCACAGCATAGTCACAAATTGATCTTTATAACCGACAATACAATAACTTATGTATTGCCGTCATTTGAATACTTCCTCTGCAGTAATACAATGTCTTCACAGCGCGACAGCAGAGCACATGATAGAAAAAGACAATCTCATAGGCGTTTGAACAAAATGGATTATTTGCAGTTGATTTGTACTCTTATTGAAGTGGGTGTAACTTAAACAGTAAAAGTGATGTACATCCTGGTATATTCATTTCATCTCATAAATGTGTTGTGCCATAAATGTAACTGTAGCTCTTGAAAGAGATGAAGGGTAGGCGTTTTCAATTATGTATATTGGATTATCATTTTTGCTTACATGGCATTCTGCTCCTTCGTGTTAGACGATGTGTAATGGATGATGGTAAAGTATTGTAAGAGAGTAAACGTATCTTTCAAAAAGGGGATAGGCAATTCATTTAAAAATGCAAAACATACTGGATGGTTGTAAGCATTCAAATGATTAAGTGTAGGATTATATCTAGTATGGAAAACACGTCAAGCACAAATGTATTTGAATACATTCAGAATTTTTAATAATTATTTGTCAACCTTATCCTTGCTACTTGGACTCTCTTACACATCTGTGGCATATACAGTCTAAAAATAAGCTTACTTTTGAAGAAGGGTAAATCTTACTCCCATCAGCTCTATTGGTCCAACATCTGTGCACGTCCCCGTGTGTGTGGGCATGCGCAATGGACAGGTACATGACGTCCATCCAATATTGTTACCAATTATTATTCCATCAATTAATTTCCCAGTTTGAGTGTTAATAATAACATTTCAGCGTAAGATTGTTTACGCTGATTGGTTGCACCTGTGGCCGTTGAACAGGTGCAAATAGCCTGAGGCCAATTAAGCTAGGTTAATAAAATGCATGTGGTTAATGTTAGAGGCAAAGCCCATGCTGGAGGTAATGTGTATCTTATTCACGCTGAATGTGAGGAAGAAAATGCTACAAAATGTGTATTTTTACGTAATTTAAAATGGTATTAGCTCTTATCTCTTTGGGAGCCCTTACTTTCACAGGAGACATTGACATATATCTAACTGCGTGTACTATAACCACCTGGCGAAGGTGGAAAACGGCGTTAATAATGCTAACCAAACCTAAACCCCACGTTTCCTCGGTGTAAGACAAAGATAAAAGCGCTCACCTGCACCCGGTCACCTTTATCCGGATGCCTCTTCGGTCTGATATGCAGCGAGATGCTCGGTAAATCTCCACCAGTCTCCTCGCAGTTGTAGAAGCACGTCTATGCAGTCACTTTCACAGCGTCAACCCACACAATCTTACACGAGACCTTACCGAAAAGCGTGTTCACGCAAATAGCCCCATTGATTAAAAGACAATTAGAACTACTGCTGTTTGCCAAAAGGTGTCCGGGTAAATCTGATAAGATAAATGCGTCTTATTGTGTGCTACCCCGGTGTGAAGTTGAAGCTGCCGTGGATGTGAAGAGCAGAAATAACATACACCGACTTGTAAAAGGTGCCTTTCTTTGTGATACAGTGACATCTAGTGGCAACAAGAGCAACTGCAGTTTGGTTTGTTTATCCCTCCTGTCGTGTTCGTTTTAATGCTCTTACATTAACCACATTTTATTTACCATCCCTTTAAACGGTAAACAATGTCTCAGACTACTGGTTTACAAAGAATAGACACTTTAAACTATTTTATTCTGATTCTGATTATTCCAAAATTCACTTTTCGATGTGATGCATGAACATAATTTAAGGTTACCCATTCATTTCCTATTCATATGCACACTAAATGTAAATAACTATCACTTTTTAATTGGCTCTTCAATAGGGTTTTATTTGTCAGATAGTTAACATGTTTTTTCTTCTGGGTCAACTTAAAAAATATATGTTTGCCTCTTAATTGTTTATTGTCTACCCTTTTTATTTCTAATTATGTGCAATACTTGCTTTTATGTGTAAATCCCTATACTGTGGAGGATATCACAAGGCCTTGAAGCAGTCAAATTTAAAACACAATATGTATGATTGATGAAAGTAGTAAATTGGTCAGATTTGACCTGAACGTAACAGGAGGGTTAAATAATGAAAAACGAAATACCAAAGCATTGGTGTCCAAGCCTAATTTATTGAATTGAATTCTTCATCATAAAGACATAGATTTTTGATATAAATTATTTACATTTTTTGGGGCAAAGAACAGAGAGAGAGAGAGAGAGAGAGAGAGAGAGAGAGAGAGAGAGAGAGAGAGAGAGAGAGAGAGAGAGAGAGAGAGAGAGAGAGAGAGAGAGAGAGAGAGAGAGAGAGAGAGAGAGAGAGAGAGAGAGAGAGAGAGAGAGAGAGAGAGAGAGAGAGAGAGAGAGAGAGAGAGAGAGAGAGATATAGATATATATATATATATTTGCATGCACAATAAATCATTCAATATGGAAAGTCACAAAGTCCAGTGCAGGTTGACAATCTCAGTGAGTGCGGGTCGGGGATAATGTCGGTCCCGTTTGACATCAAGATAATTTACCACTGATCGCCGTACTCAGAGCTGTAAGGGAAGGGAAAAGCACGTTACTTAATTACAGTTCACACACTTACTTCAGCCTAATGGTGGATTACCAGCTCAACTGACCAATAACTCCACAGTGAGAGAAAATGCTAATCAATACTCACTTTAAGTATGAAATATTTACAAGGATCTCAAGAACAGGGCCATAAACATCGAGGTAATCCGGCTGCAGTGAGGCGTACGGCAATAAAACAATTTGACCATATATTGGAGCAGTATTGGCAGGCCTGCGTTGTAATATGTTTTTATTTAAAGGGGGCAATACATGTTTTTATACTCTAAATAAGAGGTAGAAAAAAAACACGGCTCTTGAGCTCTCTGCACTGGTTCCCTGTAGCTTTGACAAAAAGTAATATATAAATAAATAACAGCTATTTTGAAAGGTTGCTGACCCCTGCTCTAAATGATTAGTGCACGCAGTATGCATCACAATAGCTATGTGGTACTACTTCACCTGTATCAGTATTAGCCTTTAAAAAACAATACGATTGAACCAGACATGTATGGTTACAAATACCTGCATTTAACCTGCACCATTATATCTTTGACCTCTTATTAAGATGTACATTGCCAACAACTACACTTTAGCTTCCATGCATACGACAGTAAAACCTTTCAATCCTTTAATGTGTTGAATCTTCTTGTTTTTCTCACCGTGGTTCAGCGTCCTGGCTCGAATCGGCTCCAAACAGCAGCCGCGCCACCGCCTGCTCGGGGGTCGCCCTCTTCCCATACCTGGAGACAAATCCAACACCAGCATGTAATGACTGCAACTCAATCTTATGTGGAGATTCTCATTCCTGTGAAGGCCCCTTCTGTGCTGTCCACCAGCAGTCCCTCAGTCAGCGTGTCACTGGGTGCTCTGTCGCTGTGACCTCCTTCAGCCTGGCAATGCATTTCAACTACTGGGTTTTCTCAAGAACCCTCAAGCTGTGTGTTAGCTGCACACACACTATTGAGTTTTTTAAGGACTGGTTTTCTATTTCACCCAGTCACATGTCTGTGGAGCAATTACTTGAAAGATAAAGAATGTTCAAGTTCAAACTGAGCATCCAGCGAGGCAAAAACAACAAGCTCCTTCGACTTTGTCTTTCGAAGTGTCTTTAGTACAAATCAATGCCTGGCCAGTCGGGGAAGAATAAACATGGATTTGTGTGAGGCATGAGAGTGCAGTGACAGCTACAGCCTCTTTCACTACAGACCAGCAGGGGAAATGACTATCCTCAGCTTCCAGCACAGGAAAATGTGCCATAGAGCAGGGATAGTGTATGTAATAACAGTGACTGAGCAAAACTGTTACCAGTAATATACTATTGTTATATTTAAGGCATGACAAATAAGACCTCAGTGAAAACTTGGATGAAATGTGTAGAAAACCTACAATTTCACTATTAAATCATTTTAAACCTATAAGAACATGATCAGGGTGTCTCATGTTGAAGCATGTCCTAACAAGATTTGGGATCAAAACTGAGGCTGCCAGGCTCCTTTCCTCTCCCTAATTATTTCTTAAGCACAACAATGCATCGTATGGTAAGCGTCATGAACAGAAAGTCCTTCCCAGCTCACCAAAGAAGATGAATGTCTAGCATCTGAAATGTTTAGTTTATTCAGAATTTTTTTTACTTACACAACTAAAATTCTAAACTAAAAAAAATAGATAAACAATAATGAAACATTACTGTTTATTAGTGAACTAAATTAAATATGGAACCTCTGAATACAGTCTAGGAGATTTAGCTCTTTACTTCATATTTACTTCATAACGGTGCCATTGTTGAAATCTCTAAATTTGGGGACTCTTTTAGTTCAGGGACGATCTTGATTTCGAGTGAAAAACAGGTCTTCTAAGGCTGAATGTTGTGCCCCAACATGAGGGCTCGCCCCCCTGTGGCTCTCCTTGCAACTCGTCCTTGAGTCAGAGACTTAATCCCTCACATCGCAGGAGGTGGACTGCCTGTCTGACCCGACCACAGGACGAGAAGACACCAAACTACTGCAAGTTTTAAACAGTTTTTTCAAGGTGATGGAACTGTTGATTGAAGAGTTAAATATACTCAATCATATGTGCATTCTCTGGTTAGATAAATAGTAGAAGAATAGGGTGATCTTTTTGGGACTGCCACCCAGAGCAGGAAGACTATACAAGTTTGGAGTTGTTAAATAAACGTCTCTTCCCAGCAACAGAAGGCATACTAATGAATTACATCCAGGAAAATAATACGCATCCATAACTCAGTGCTACTTTAGGTTCAAACATAAAAGGAATTGAGAGCAGCTTGATGAGAGTACTGGCAACCACTGCTGGATCACATCAAAGTGACTTCAGATGACTTTCTTCACTTTATGAATGTAAACAATACCAAGTCAGTAACACTGTGCATAAAATATATATTTATATGATTAAAAAATACGTTTATTTATGGCTCTCAATGTATCATATCATGACAACCTCCCCCCCATTCTTTCTTTCACACTCATTCTATTTTACGTCTTGTGTTCATTGTAATAGCCTGACTATTTTACTATCTAACCAACTATTTCATAAATCGTTTCTATCAAGTTCAGGATTTTGACAACAAAATAAAATGTTATTATCAAAAAATGAAAAATGATTTAAACATTACATCTATCTATCTAAGTATTGCGCGTGTCTCACCTCTGCCTGGTGATGAGGTTGACATAATGCCGGATCGCTGAGTGGTATTTGGCCCAGTCCTCCGGTGAGGCGTCGCTCCCCGGGCTCTCCGGTTTGGGGGGGTAAGCGTCGGCAAAGCTGCTCAGACACACCAGCAGGCAGAGGACCACAGCTGCAGGCATCATCCACGATCTCATCATGATAGAATTCTGAGGGGAAACAAGACAACACGGTACAATTTCCCTTGAAAAAGTGTATAAAACATGCGTTTTGGCATGCGCAAAAATCTTTGTAGATCTAGGATGCAACTTAAACTCTTATTAAAGTAAGAACACTTACTTTGTGACAGTTTTCTCCTGGTGTAGTCTCCTGGGTGGTGTCCCTGTGTTGCTGCTCTCCTCAGATCACAGGATCGTATATATAGCGGGGATGGACACCTGATGCGCACTGTGACACTTAACCACACCCCCTTAGGCAGCAGCGCGGAAAAGTAGTTTTGATGTGTTGGATTTGGTTTGAGTATTTGACTCTTTGCTGAATTATAAAGTTAATTTTGATGCGATTAGACAGGGGAAATGATGACTACTTCACTGTGCAATTTGCACTTTGTAAACCCACCAATGAATGATTATAAAATAAATATAAACAGAAATCTAAGGTGTTTTTTTCTGCATTCTGATTAAGGACCACTAACAGAGCCAAGAGCCTATATGTTACCATAAATGAGCAACCCCCCCCCCCCCCCCCCCCTGCTTTTTTATGTAAAAAGTATTGGCCCTATAGGTTCAAATTGAGTAAACATGATGATACACAGTGGCGATCTCAGACGTTAGGGGGACCCAGGGGAAGAAGCCCATTGTATGTGACCATTTGGGATAGTTACACTGCTGAATACACACTTAGGGTTTTAAAAGTATATAACGTAGTGTCTTTATGCACTTTAGACACTGAGGATATTGGATATTGATGTACGTGTGACCTCCAATAAGTTAATTTACAACTGTTTCCTAAATGTCAATTAATTACTGTTAATTCATTAATATGAAATGTATTTTAATCAGGAGCGATGTATCTATCTATCCTGTCCAATCATTAGCCCATACAGCCTTCTCTGCTCTCATCACTGCTGCATGCATTATTCACACGGAGCTGAAGCCATTAATATGTGCTGGAAATAGAGGTCATAGGCTACAGCAGTAACAGATCAATAATGCTTTTGTGTGAAACATAGCTTCAGTATGCTTTAGGGAAATTAATTTGAACTGCAGTAAATGATTTATCGAAGTATTAGTTGATCAAATTATTCTTTTACCTTATTTATTTGGTTCTAAAATGGAGAAACTGTCACATAGAAGCAATCCGATCCTTATTTACGGAAGACGATTATATATGTGAATATGTGATATGTGAACATTTTAGAGATCTGACCAAAAGTGATTTTTTTTTGTTTGTTCTGAGATTAAAGTCAGAAGTCAGACTTTTACTTTTGGTCACAGCATTTTCCTCATGTGGCCCTAATCCTCTTCCATACTTATTCTTGTACAACTTTTCAAATCCATATCAGAACGGAGAATAAAGTGTGTATGTGTGCTGACGACACTAATACACTCGCACAAAGACAATGTGTACATAAATACCTTTCAGGTCTCAAGTGCTGAGGCTAAGTCTAATGTAATCGGTCACATTTATGACCGTTGCAGCAGCTCCCGTTTATCTCCAATCTTCACGGTCTGCTGTTCAGTTAATGACGCCTGAAGCCATCCCTTATCGGGATGCAGTGTTGACTTTTTACCGTGCACATGCTAAAGGGTTCCTGCCCCTGTGCTTTATGTTTGCACACAGGATAGAGATGGGATTTTATGCCAGATGTTAAGCTAAAAAAAACAATGTATTTGAAACCCCGCTGTATTAGATCAGTATTCGATCATGGATCAAGCTTCCATATAACAACCTTCATGTTGTCCTGCCGCACTCTCTGGGGAAGTCATGCTGTTTATAGAGTTGTAAACAACTATGGCTTTTTCTTTGTCAGTCCCTAAACCCTGTTCAAAAACACAACTTGATTTGGACATCAATCCCCACTGACAGCCTCCGTACACTAAACAAGCAGTTAAAGTGTATATGCCATAAACGTGGAGTGTGGCATTACACATTGATTGTGCTGGCTGTAATTATGGTACCATATTTCAAACTCATATTGAGGGACGATTAGTGTGCTCAAGTGTTTTTGACATCCAAATTGATGCAAAATGGACCTTAAATTGTAATATCATGGCTTTTACCAATCTGATGAGTTGGAATAAACAAGGGGAATGGCTCAAAATGATTAAATAGGGAATAAACCTGATGTGTCCTCTTCCTCGCTATCACCCATTCCGCATAGTTAACGGTGGCCATCGTGAACATTTAGTTAATTCTACTCCAGTAATCAACCTCTCTGCCTTCACGTTACGGCCTGTAAAAGTCAATGACAAGAAATAGCAATATGCACAAGACAAACTCATTAGCTGGCTCCAGTGTTTGCAGGTAAACAGTGAGAAAGTAGCAGCCGTTAGATACGAGAAAGGGCAGATAGTTAAGGGTTTCACGGTGCAATAACCAAAGCTAATGCACTCCTGAGGAGCCATTTGGGCCCCCACGGAGAGGAAAGGCCATCAAAGATAATACCGCACGTAAACTTTTTCTCTTGTCTACTTTTACAAACTTTTCCTTATGAAGCAGGATGAAGATGTACGTAGACATTTGATAGAAATCTACTTACTGTAGGAACCAACCTGTACAAATGGAGCTCTAAAAGCTTTTCCCTTTGCCATGACTTCCCCATTCCCATTTGCATGACTAGTTCAAGTACAAAAAGGAAGATTGCACAAACATGCTTATAAAAGTCAAATCTGTGTGTACAAGCAATCAACCGGGAGAAGGTCGGACCCCTTCCTGCCGTCACGGACAAAGAGGGAAATTATTATGCTTCTTTTTTTTTTTTTACATTTCACCTTATCTCCAGAGTGAGGGTAGCCACTTATATGAACAGAGTGCTTTCCATGCGGCCAGGTCTCTTTGCACAGCTCAGGAGACAAAATGGAGGGGAAGATGGGCTGCCCACGACCACAATGCTGTAATTCATGACCACATAAATGGCTCTAAAAGGAGTGCCAGGCAGCAAACAATAACATATCTCTCTTTAAGTTTCATGTTACACACTATCTCAGATATGGCTGTGGGGCATGGATCAGTCGGTGCTCTGGGGGAACACGTCAGGGCTTCTCATTTGGCATCCAAAACAGCAATGCCTTCTGTTATTGCCCTCCGCCCCCCTCTAGTTCATCGAAGTCTTTTCTGGAAAGCAGAGCCCACCAATTACAGCAATATCTCACCGACTGATGTGTTTATGAGGGCTGGCAGTGGCAGCCTCAGGTAATTCTGACGGTGTCTGAGGGCTCGGGGAAAAGGTCGATGATTTGATTCAGACTATGGTCTCAAAGCCGCTACTATACATTAAGAAAGCCAAAGTGCTATTTCTGTATCACAATCAAACAAGATCAAATCAAGGTCTTACTCACCATGACTAGATATGCCGTAAATTTACAGCTCTACAAAACCAGATGACGTCCAACTCAATGGGATTCATGCGTCATAGCAGATCGTGAACAAGCTGTAATCTGTTCATATTGGCCTCAAGCTTTTGAGATTTCACGTTTTAGAGGTGTTGACTCAGGATCTCTTCCCAATGGACACCAATTACACAAAATCTCCTTGGTATAAATCACATTGATCCTCAGGCTTTGAGGTGCTCAAAAAGCCAATATCAAGGGATGGTGATACTGGAGGAGCCAGGAGGGTCGCTGAAAGACAATGACTGATTTTCAAGTGATGTGCCATCCAAACATCCGAAGGGAAAATACCCAAGAGAACGGGCAGTGTTTCAGCAAACAAGAAAACAAGTAGAAAAACAATCCAAGTTGTGGAGATATTTCACTCAAAACCAAGAATTGGAAGCTTGTGGCGGTGCGATAGGAAGTCAGGGGGGGCGCAAAAGCGGTAATTAAAGTTTAAATGTCTGCAACTACTGTCACAAACTAGATGAATGTGAAGTATGTTGTTAAAGGAGGATGAAAGCGTAATCAAGGAGCACTATTGGAGTGACTTTGATGGTTATTGGACTCTAATCCATTTGGATTCCCGCTGTATGAAGAAATTAAAGGACGGCGCGGAAGTGGAAACAATTCACAAAGGGATTAAACTGTTTAAAACACATGCTCAAAGTAAGCCGGATTTTGCCGATGTGTTTATGTGGATTCAAAAGTCGTAAATAATCTACAAAATGGAGGAGACCGATCTGATCGGAGCAACTGTGACAAATAATCCAATTGAAACCGGCATGGACAATGACTATGTTTTAAAAATGTGCTTATCCAGAAAAGCCTGGTTTGGACACTTTACGGGCAGAAGAAACATTTCTATTAAAGAAAGAATTATACATTTCTGTCTTTGTATGCCTTTAATAGCTACTAACTTGAATTGTTATTGAAATTAATTAATCAATTATTTTTTATATTTTATTGTAATGTGGAGACAAGGATTTTAGTGACAATCATGTATTGCTTTACAATTATATATTAAAAGAACAAAAAAAGTCTAAATAGGATATTTGGCCTCAAATCATCTGAGGCCTGGCGCCCCCCCTGCGATCTTTTCCCCCCCCCAAGGGGGGAAAAGCCACTGCTCTAAAACATATCAATTTTGGGATACCTTTTCAAGAAAATCCATCATATTGAGATATTAAACTGAACCAATGACCAGACTAGCATTCCCATACCTAGAGTCATGCTGTAGTTTGGCTTAAAATCAATATTTTTATGACATTCAAGTCGAGTCATAATGCAAAATGTGTCTTTCTTATAACAGCAAATAAGATTATGGGACAAAATATACTTTAAAAAAAACAACTAAACAGCTTGTTTGATTTGGCTACAAACATTGGAACCGTTTTTTTTTGTTTCTATTATCCAAAGGACACATTGTGATTTCTGCTGTTTTCAGTCCTTATACCAGTTGTATTTATTTACACCATGGCCGTCTCGAACATCCCAGCTGTAAAGCAATCCTGCATCACATTAACATGTTGTAAGCCGTCTCAAACATCTTCATCACAGCCGTCTCAAAGGCCCACATCTAACCTGTGGCCAACTCCATTTCCCTTTAAAAGTGAGATGAATGATGTTAATCAGCACACAGGAGCCCTGCGCCTCCCTCAGCTCCTCATCCTGCTGTAATAAAGCGGTCTGCCTGCATGAGTAATTACTCTCATCTGTCTCAGGCATATGAGCAAAGACCTGAGCTTCACTTAATGGCCCCGGCTGGCTTCAGGTGGATCTAAGAACAGCGCAATTACTGATTCTTTATGGAAAAATACTGTTTAAAGATTGTGTGAAAATAAATGGACACATTACTGAAGGTGGCGTTATACAAATATCTTTTTATTCATTTGAAGACAGCATCAAATGTCAGCCACTGAATATCCCTTTAAAACGTCATCATTTATGATCATTATTTTGTACAGAACTGCACAAAAAACAAGCCGCGTCTCAAACATAAAAGTAGGGCTAAGTCAGGATATCTTATACAAAAACGCAAAAAAAGTACAAATATATAGGAAAATATTACAAACTTGATATTCTGAAGAAGCCCACATTCACAAATAAAATAGCCAACTTAAGTGCCAACAAAAAGCCACATAATACTCTTTCATCTCTCTCAAAGGTTAATATTCGTAGCATTAAATTGATTCAAAACAAATAAAGACAATTCTTAGACTTAAATTGGAGACACATCCTAAACATGTCTTGTTTTACGCTCGAGCTGCTTCTTTCTCTAGCAGAGTCTCGACCATCTTCGGTAAGAAGATTTCCAGGAAGTGAAATAAGTCGTGAAACACTCCCGTCTTGTCGCTGGTTGGCTCCAGCGTCAGCACCGTCTTCGTGCTCGTGCTCTCCGTCTCGCCCACCATCTGCGGCTGCACCTTGAACTCCAGGGTCTCCTTGAGCTCGGGCTCTTTCTCGATGATGTGATCTGTGACCTGCGCCTCCAGCTCCATGCAGCTGCCCTCCGGCCTGCAGTCAGTATCTTTGATCAGCTCCCTCCTCACTCTCCTCCGGCCGGCCCACACCATGTGCTTATGTGCGCAGATCCAGTGAGGGAGTTCGGGCTTTCGTATTTTGGTCATTCTTGCTTTTTTGCCTTGCGGCGACGCAGATGCTTCGCTGCCAGAGGACAGCCGCCTCTTGGCACCGACCACAGCCGGATCTTGGGCTTCAGAACTGTCAAAGCTGTCGTTTGTTGACGTGTTGAGGGACGTTTCCATTTCCCCGGCGGCATCGACCACTGAATCCTGACCGAAGACGGCGTCTGTGGAGGGAGCGATGTCACACCGGAGAACATTTTTAAAGACTCCCTCCACGGCAGAGCAGACCTTCTGAAACCACAGCATCCGGAAACCATCTCCCGCCATGTGCAGCTCATTCCTCAGCGTTTCGGGTAGCGACGCTAACTTGAAGGGGATGCTGATGGTCAGCTGCTCTGTTGTGGCCCGCGGGGCATCCCCATGGGGGGTAAACAAGCGCACCAGCCCCCATGATTTCCCCTTGATGGATTTGCGCTGGTACTGCAGGCTGCGGCAGTACTTGTCAGCGTCCTGGCACTCTCTCCGAAAGTTGCGGTGAGAGCGCTCGGTCATGTTTCCAGCTACGTTGTGGGAGAGTTCAAAGGGGTCTAAGAGATTCAGTGGGCCCAGTTTGGGGCCGTGGGGTTGGGTCTTGGTGGGTTTTTCCTCATGCATGGCCTCCTCCGCTTTATTCTGGCTGAGGAAATCAGTGATTGGGAGTGCACGGCCATTCCTGACAGATATGACACTACCGGCAAAATCGAAATTAGCATAGAAGGTGAAGAAGCCAAAGAGCAGGGGGCCTGAATAGAGAAGACACATGTGTACATATGAAGAAACATTAGGGGCTGTATGCTGGCTTTGTATTTAGAATATACGAAGATGCCACATTTCATTCTGATCAGTAATACTCTCACTTACAGAGGTCCTCTGTATTCTTGCTGGGGGGAACAGCTATAGGCTGGCTAGGGAAGGTGCAGTCCCATCCCTCAATCACACACTCTTCCTCCTCACCTGCAAAGAGGTTAACACATAACGATAAATAGATGGCATATTTAAACAAAAGGCAGCAAAACAGGCAAATGGTCTTGACATTATAATTGTACTGGACCAACTAAATTATCTTTAGTATGTAAGAAATACTTTAAAAAAAAAAAGGGCCGACTGAAACCCTAGAAAAATCGTATTCAAGTTCTCCATTTATAAACACACAATTTGCAAGTAGGAATAACTTAAGAGAATTTGTGGCTATTCATGTTAAAGGACCCATGTCATGCTTTTCCGGTTATGACCCATCCCCTTGTGTGTTATGAAGGTTTTTATGCATGTAAACGGTCTGCAGAGTCAAAAACTCTAACACCTCCCCAAAACGCCTCGTTGGAGATTTCTCATTTTCCAATGTTTTCTTCCTGGGTACTGTGACGTGTGAATACCCAGAGGCCACACCCTCTGCCAGCCTTTCACGAAACAAAGCTTCACAAACCTTTCAGCGATTCATGCCGGATATGTACAGCGTAGGGCACTGAAGAACGATGCTGTACCAGCGGGAGATTCGGGTACACAACCTGTAAGTATTCATTGTTGTTTGTGTATTTATGATGTTTAAAACAAACAAGGTATCTATCACGACTGTTTAAATGGGTAAACGTGTTTGGGGCTACTACGTTGGGATCGCGGAGAAGTGCTCTCCGCAGACCCATTCTCACAGCGTTATAAACCTTTTCTTACTCAATATCAAGCCACACTTATTGTTTTTACTTCGGCTGTGAGTGTTTGTGTGTGCTCAGGATGAGTTTCGCTTGTTCTCCTGTATCGCCGACACAGAAGCATGTCTCCTTGCAGCAGCTCACGTTTAGGACAGAGAGTGAATACCGGAGAACACACATACTTTACAGAGATGCTGTGAGAAACCAATGTGAGTTTGGAAAATTGCACGATGTAAATCTATTCTAGTCGACCTCAACAATGGAATTATGATCAGTGGAAATGGCCATGACGTGGGACCTTTAAGCACATGTTCTCTTACTGTAGATAAATACAATTCTACTGTATTGTATTTACAGAGATCTGTTTATGTCACACATGTCATAAACAGATCTCAAGAGATGAAAAAAACAATGATGATTTAACGGGCACTTCCTCGTGAAAAGTGCTGTTTCACGGGCAAAACCCGAGCAATTCATGACAAATGTGTGCAGTTAAGAGTTTTAA
Source organism: Pseudochaenichthys georgianus (assembly GCF_902827115.2). Taxonomy (NCBI): domain Eukaryota; kingdom Metazoa; phylum Chordata; class Actinopteri; order Perciformes; family Channichthyidae; genus Pseudochaenichthys; species Pseudochaenichthys georgianus. The sequence goes on along the minus strand of NC_047521.1, from coordinate 23,034,540 downwards.
GAATGAGACTTAAAAAAGCAATGTTTAGGGTGAGATTATGAAAATGTCCCTGTCTGAGGCGTATTGAGCGTAGGAGTGATTTAGCACTTACACCAGAGTTCCCGTCAGCCGGTAATTACCGGACTACGACCGGTAAAATATGCTGAAGACCGGCAAATCTAAATCTCTCCGGTCAAAGTGTCCGTTCAAAATAATTTCACCTTAGCGCAATACCGCTTCAGTTGCGCCACTTATGTGACAGACAAGAAGAGTATGTGACAAGAATAGTCAACTCTAATGTCTAACACTTAATGTGGAGAAAGAGATGTCCTGTATGGGTTGATTGTGGGTTGATTGTGCGTTGATCTGTTGGTAATGCCTCGGGGTTCCGGTGGGCATGTAAACAAATGCATAATGCTGCGCTATACTTTGCGGCCTCACCCGGTTGCATAGCGACGCTTATTGTTTAGGTGTCTTTTAATAAGCAGGTATATCATTAGCTAGAACTAGCTGGATCTGATCGATATGGACATAAACGCGAGTGAAGTCTAATCTGACGGGAGAGAGAGATCAGCTGCTGCTGACAAGTCGACGCAGCTCTGCATAACCACATGCAGCGGTGAGCGGACAAAACACACTTCAGGTTAGAATATCACACGTAGCTATTTTAATTACCTCTCAAACTACCTAAACTAGATATAGATATATATGTTTAGTTTTACTGTCGGGTCACTCATTACTGATCCGCGAGCTGCATGACGGGCTGTCAGGAGAGGGAGAGAGCGCTCCGTTTATTATGTTGGCCATAAGGGTTGTGCAATAAGTCGCCATTGTCAGTATGTGCGCCTGTGTGTATTGTGTTTGTTCAAACGGTGTATGATTGATGATATGTGTAGGTCTCTTAAATGTCCACTATGTTTGTATATTATGTACATGTATGCGGAACTGCTGGACGGAGCCCAGAACAAATTTCCTTACGGGGACAATAAAGTATATCGTATCGTATCGTATAGTGTTATTGTAAGTTACTGTTCACTTTTAAATAGTTAATCTACTATAATTAGTTTGTTTGATATCGAATCATATCAATTTGTTTTAAAGCACAATAAATAACAAAGAAGATTTTTGACCGGCACTTTTCAAATTTTGTCTGGAAGATTTAAACTTTAACGGAAATGTTGACCGACGAAAAACTATTCTAACGGGAACTGTGACTTACACGCCATGTCTTTGAGCTGGTCCACGGTGAGGAGGGCAGGAGGATCACAGTTTTGCAGGAAGTAGATGATCAGCAGAGTCAGGGCGTAGTTGTTGAGAAGAGGACCGGCTCCACTGGGATTTCCTAAAGGACACAATGTAACCAGTGATAAAGGAAAAGCTGAAACACGCGGAAGTTGAAGGGCATGTTTGTGAAGCCAGATGTAAACATAGAACTTGTTGTGTATGCATCAGCAATAAGTATAATGTATTTTCTTCTGACATATGATGAATTTCTTTTTGGGGACGAGGCAGTACTTTGAGTTAAATGTTGATGACAACAGCAGCCTAACATGCAAGTGATCCTATCATGCTTTGCTAATCACTCTGCACACGTGCCTTGTTGGTTCCTCTGAGGGAATACAGATGATATGCCCCAGGTGCAGAGGCAAGTGGTGGGCTCTTTAGTGAAGAACACCTTTATTAAGATTGAGTTCTCTATCAGGGGACAGCCTGTAGTTATACAACACAAATGAAGATGTACTCGTGCCATTTCTTTAAACCACATAACAAGGCACTCCAAGGTATTCCAAATCAGTGCATTCAGAGTGGAGTTCTACTGACATCTGCTGACCAAAACATGAAGTTACTACTTAAATGTATCGAACACACAAATGTTGCACTAAGGTTTAAAGAGGCCCTATTTTCCCGTTTGGGGTCTTCCCTTCCCTGTAGAGCTTTATATAGGTTGTGTGCATGTAAATGGTCTGCAAAGGCTAAAATCCCACAGCTCCCTCCAGAGGGAGTCTCTGGCTGAAAAGCCTCCATTGGCCTCCTTTGTTTACTTTGCCGACATAGTGACATCACTGCCCAACACTCATGCTCCGACACATTGTACGTGATATGTTTAGGGGCGGGACATCTCTAAGCGGTTGACAGAGCCAACCAGCTAACCAATCAGAGAAGACTGGGCTCTGGTTTCAGACAGAGGGTGAAAAGAGGTGCAAGCAGTATGAGAAAAATAAAGAGCTTTTTGAACATTAAAGCATGGAGACATGTCCCATTAGAGAAACAAAATACTATGAACCTGGAAATGAGCATTATAGGGCCCTTTTGAGTCATTTCATCTTACCAGCCAGCTGTTTCTGCTTGGCCCAGTAGCGGAGGGTGAACACCAGCGGCCTCAGCCTGTCCTCCACCCCTGAGCACAGCTGTAGGAAGCGGGTGTTCTTTACTGCCAGTCTAGTGAAGGATACAGGACAGGAGACAAATAAAACCATTGTGTTATTCTGCTTTGTGCACAAGAAAAAAACTATTCTCACTACAGTTGAAGACTTTTACACTGAATCCTTTTATACCTGTTGTTGATGGTGATGTCGCCCTGCAGGTTCAGCTCCTGGTGATGGAACTTGACTACAGGGAGGCGAGCACTGCCGACCACGTGGACTTTGTGCACGCTGGGGACACAGCGTCTGAGGATTGTTGCAACAAGTTCCAGGACCTCGTTGGTAGAGGAAGAGGACAGGTCGATATCAGACAGGATGGAGTCCTCTGAGCGGCCATCGTCTGACATGGCCTCCCCTGCCTGAAGAAAAAAAAGACGATTAAGTACTCTGCAGGCTCTGTGTAAAGTTACATTATTGAATGTATCAACACTGAGGTAAATAATGGCCTTAATATATATAATAAGTGTGTAGGTAAAAATGTCACACCTGTTCTGTGGTGGACTTGGCACGGGCCTGGAACACCTTGGTGTTGTCCAGGTCCAGGAACAGGTCTATGTCGCAGGAGTGGACGCCGAAAGTGTTGATGGATGAACCGAATGGCAGAATCTGGCTGTCTGCAACCAATCCACAGAAAGGATTAGAAGTGAGAGAGCCAATAAAGCTTTGGTACAATTACCACAGAACTCTCTCTGCTCCAGTTTCTCTCTTCACTGTACATTTTTATATTCAGTCTAATATTTAATATTCCATCTGTCACATACATATGTAAATATAATACCTTGCTTTATATCTTGTTAATTTGTAAATTCAATATGTATACTTTCTAGTTTATTTCTTGTCTTTTAAATGTTTTATTGTACAATGCCTTTTTATGCTGCTGCAACACAAACACTTCCCAAATTGGGATCAATAAAGTTCTATCTTATCTTATCTTTAAGGCAAGATGTCATGGGTTCCCACGCCTTCTTTAACATAAAGTCAAGACGTTTCAAGGCCCAATTCCTTCAAACTCAAGGGACCCAACATGTCATAGTTTCAGACACAGAGAAGGGCATAACACTGAGTTATATCCGTAATCTAAAACTTTCAGGCTTAGATTTTTTCCTTGAAGAATGTCAGGGACCCGTAGGAACAATGGACGACTCTCAGCATGCAACTTCACAAAAGAAGTCACCTGGAAAAAACTCCACGAAAACCTCTTGCAGGAGCTGAACCAGCAACTCTCGGGCTTTCTTTTCATTGTCTCCCAGCTGAAATCGCTCTACAACGTACTGCATCTGTGCATTCACCTACAGAGAATAAAGAACACTTTGATGACACATATGCAATATAATAAACTGTAGTTCTCTTGAGTTAATAAGAATTATGTGGAGTCCAAAATCAGTATTTGACTGAGGTAGGTGCATCATTTCCTGTTTAAATATGAGGGTTCTGTATACAATGTTCCCAAACTGTGTGCTGATAATATGAGGATACACAGGTTATAGTAAGTGTAGTATAAAAAGTTAATTTATTTTGTATCAAACATGGTTAAAACTTTCAGAAGTCACCACGAGAAGCTTCTAGATGCTGTCACACTCCTTACTATCATGTTTATTTGCCATCCACATAGACCCCTTCACGCTTTATACTTGATGCAGGACACTTACAGATGCCAACTGACACAGCTGGGGTTTGAGACGGTCGAGAGACTGCTGGAGGTTCTCCGACCCGGCCTTCTTGGGAATCAGCTTGAAATCCTTCTTCTCCCGAGGTTTGACTCGCAGTTTCAAGCCTTTCATCCGATGCTCGAGGCAGGACAGCGTGGCCTGTGTGCTGTCGGCCTCAGTGAACTGCACGATGGCGAACACACCCTGTGAGCGCAGAGACATCACAGTCAGACTATACCAGGGAATTGAATGTCAGAGTGAAATTCTGTGGAACATCCAACCCAAAACTAAAATAACCTTGGTCACGGTGAGGCTGTATGTAGGTATCATTTAGTATGAACTGCATCTCATCATGAACACCTGACTAACCTTGGATTTATCCATGATAACATCTGAGACCTGACCGAACTTCTGGAAGTACTCAGTGATGTCAGTCTGAGAGATGTCAGGCTTGATGCCACTGACGAACACACTGCACTCCCCCTGGGCCTTCCTGGTCTCCTTCACTGCGCTCAGAGTCATGTGTTTGCGCCCTTTCACATGCTGACCCAGGCTTGGCACTGCAGGAAGAAGAAACAAAATCAACAACATTGCCAGGCTTAATGTCATTACTTTTACTTGAGTAACATTTTGAATACAGGACTTCTCTCTGGTACTTCTACTTTTACTAAAGTACAAGATCTTAGTACTTCTCCAACCCCTGTATATAGCACATAGATATAGTCCAACATTAGCTAACAGTATCAATTAATGTCATCCATTTTACATTTAAGAGACAATGATGTCATTCTATTCCACTCCCTTCACAGCTTAAAGTTAGCTGGGATTATTTGTAAACACCTGTTTAGGAGCTACAGATAAAATGTATGTCGTGGCTTGCAAAAAACAGCAATAATGAAATCATATATAAGAAATTGAATGTGGCTAAGTTAGCTTTAGATACTTACAGTTAGGTAAATTGACATTGCATAAGATGCAGAGAAACCCTTTTGGCGTCACTTTTATGTTTGGGTTTGCTTCCATGGTCGTAAAAAGTTAAATGTAGCGATATAGCGAGAAATATATTAACAATTAAAGTCTCCAGTGAGCCAAGGTTCGGAACGACAGCTCTCCATGCGCCTCTCAAATCTCCCTCCAGCGCAGCCTCTGCGTTTGTATCTGGTGCGTCTCTCAAATCCGTCCGGGTGTGTGCTCCCGTTTTATAATCCGTTTCCGGTTTTCCATTTGCGCGGCAAAGCCTGAAATAGATTCTGCATTTATTTTTTGGATAATTATCACTTGTTTTGTATTTTAAATAATATTGATGTTATTTATTGCGAATGTATGAGTCGAAGTTATCAGCACAAACATATCCTATCGTTTATTTCTTAAATAGCATTTGAACATCAGCAAGCCTTTTAAAGATCATATAAATGTATACGTTTTCAAGTTCAAAGCAAAGGTAATGTTTTAAACTTCATACTACACAGAAAAACATTTTTTTTTTAAAATGCTGTTTTGTGCAAAGGCAGGTCGGTACAATCATTATGACTTGATCTTGGTTAGAAGCTAGTCTTTTTTGTTTTAAAGCTCCATTTACCAATTTACACTCCCGTCACTCTTACACTTACCCTAAGAAAGTAATATTTGTAGTGCTGTGAATAAAACCCATGTTGTTTTTGCTCTTGCCTCTGCTTATTAAGTCAAACCTGCACCAGAAAATGTAAAAGCCATTTATTTTCAGTCTTCACAGCAGTTTCTGTTCAAAATTCAGAACAATAATGGACTAGAGCAGTATCTGTACCTCAAGTAGGATTCATAAAAGCTTCCAGTGCTTTTAAGCTATTTGGTGAATTAGTATCCCGGTCTTTCTTACAAAATGGTATTAGAGTACCAGAATAATTGTTGGACTTAAAGAAAAATTGAGACAGTTTTCATTCAAACCATTGACCAACATTTAATAACCTTTTTCGGGATGCAATGATTGGCAGAAACCAGTGGTTAAAACAACATTCCCTGCTGTAATGAAACGAAAGGCAGAGCTTTATTTTTAAAAACACTTTCTAAAATGCCAAAATGACTAATACAAAATGACAAAGTACAAAAAGACTTTAAAAGGGAAAAAGGTCATCAGGATTAAGACAAATGTACAAATGCTTTTATTTCTTAGCGACTCTTGCTCTGCGGGGTTTAGGCTGTGCTTCAGTCTCAACACTTTCCACCTTGCTTGAAGTTTCGGCCTCGTCCGCAGTTTCAACAACGACCTTTGCCACTCGCTTGGCTCTCTTCACGGGCGCAGCTTCAACAACTTTGTCTGAGAGATCCTTCTCTTCAGTTTTGTCGGCATCCATTGACACAGTTTTGGTGCAGAGTTTTGACTTCCTCCCTCGGACTGCCTTTACAGGTGTTGCCTTTGGAACCTCAAGGGCCTCCACGTCTGCGTTCCACTTGACGGATCTTTTGGATGTTTTTGCGTCTTCCTGAACAGCGCTGCTGGAATCTTCAGTGGGATTTTCTGGCTCGCTGGTCACTGTGGCGGGCTTTGCTGCTGCCCGCCTCCCCTTTTTGACCGACTCTACTGGAGCTGGTGCCGGCTCTGAAACTGTGGATTCTTCGCTCGTCTCCTCGAGCGTTGGAGCTGCACCTCGACGGGCTTTCTTCACTGGAACGGCTTGGGCTACTTCTTTTTTCGCCCCCCTTGATTTTCTGACTGAAGCTGGCTCTTCTTCACTCTTCTCTTCAGCCTCAGGTTCTACAGCAGCTTGTGTTCTCTTCTTTTTGGGTGTTTTTGCGTCTTCCTGAACAGCGCTGCTTGCATCTTCAGTGGGATTTTCTGGCTCGCTGGTCACTGTGGCGGGCTTTGCTGCTGCCCGCCTCCCCTTTTTGACCGGCTCAATTGGAGCCGGCTCTGAAACTGTGGATTCTTCACTCGTGTCCTCGAGGGTTGGAGCGGCACCTCGACGGGCTTTCTTAGCTGGAACAGCTTGGGCAACTTCTTTTTTCGCCCCCCTTGATTTTCTGACTGGAGCTGGTTCTTCTGCACTCTTCTCTTCAGCCTCAGGCTTTTCCTCAGGTTCTACAGCAGCTTGTTTTCCCTTCCTTTTGGGTGTTTTGGCGTCTTCCTGAACAGCGCTGCTTGAATCTTCAGTGGGATTTTCTGGCTCGCTGGTCACTGTGGCGGGCTTTGCTGCTGCCCGTCTCCCCTTTTTGACCGGCTCTACTGGAGCTGGTGCCGGCTCTGAAACTGTTGATTCTTCGATCGTCTCCTCGAGGGTTGGAGCGGCACCTCGACGGGCTTTCTTCACTGGAACGGCTTGGGCAACTTCTTTTTTCGCCCCCCTTGATTTTCTGACTGGAGCTGGCTCTTCTTCACTCTTCTCTTCAGCCTCAGGTTCTACAGCAGCTTGTTTTCCTTTTCTTTTGGGTGTTTTTGCGTCTTCCTGAACAGCGCTGCTTGCATCTTCAGTGGGATTTTCTGGCTCGCTGGTCACTGTGGCGGGCTTTGCTGCTGCCCGCCTCCCCTTTTTGACCGGCTCTACTGGAGCCGGCTCTGAAACTGTGGATTCTTCGCTCGTCTCCTCGAGGGTTGGAGCTGCACCTCGACGGGTTTTCTTCACTGAAGCGGCTAGGCCAACTTCTTTTTTCGCCCCCCTTGATTTTCTGACTGGAGCTGGCTCTTCTTCACTCTTCTCTTCAGCCTCAGGTTCTGGCTTTTCCTCAGGTTCTACAGCAGCTTGTTTTCCCTTCTTTTTGGGTGTTTTGGCGTCTACCTGAACAGCGCTGCTTGAATCTTCAGTGGGATTTTCTGGCTCGCTGGTCACTGTGGCGGGCTTTGCTGCTGCCCGCCTCCCCTTTTTGACCGGCTCTACTGGAGCTGGTGCCGGCTCTGAAACTGTGGATTCTTCGCTCGTCTCCTCGAGGGTTGGAGCTGCACCTCGACGGGCTTTCTTCGCTGGAACGGCTTGGGCAACTTCTTTTTTCGCCCCCCTTGATTTTCTGACCGGAGCTGGCTCTTCTTCACTCTTCTCTTCAGCCTCAGGTTCTTCAGCAGCTTGTTTTCCCTTCCCGACACGTTTGAGCGTGTTTGTGGCACTGACGAGGGGAACCTCTTGGACCTCAGAAGCTTTTTTAACAGAGCTTCCTCGTTTAGGCTTAGGAGCAGCTTTGGTGGGAAGAGGCTCACTTTCCTCAACTGGGAGCTCAACATCTTGGCTTTCTTCAGACTTAGCATCTCTGCCTCTTTTTATTTGCTTGACAGCAGATGAGGCAGCTGCTTCAGTGTTCTTCACCCTTCTTCCTCTGGATGGTGTAGGGATGACAGGCTCTTCAGATTGTTCTACTGCTTCCTGTTGACCATCAGCTTCTTCAGGTTCAACCGTCTTGGTCCTTCTGCCTCGAACAGATTTTTTCTTCTGGTCGGGCTTTGAGGAAGCAGTGTCCATTTCTGTGACTATTTCAGAAGCAGTTTCCACTTTAGGTTCTTCGGATGCAGTCTCTTCTACGGTGTCTACTTTTTCTTCAGATACCGTCTCAACGGCATCTTCCATAGGTTGTTCTTCAGTAACCTTCTCATCTACTGTGACCACTTCTGGTTCTTCGGATACATCATCAACAACAGTCTCCATTTTGGGTTCTTCCACAGCTACAATCTCATCTACAGGTGCTTCAGAGACAGTTTTGGCGGCATCTGATGATTCAATATCGTCGACGACATCATTTGCATCTGCTTCAGAAATTAGACATGAAACACAATAGTGAAAAAACTGAAAAGTATTGTTGTATTAATAGCTATATAATTATTTGTAATGTCAACAATTTATTTTTGCTAAGGTTCCTTTCTATTAGGTTTAGCATAACATAATATAGCTCAAGTACAAATTAATATAAGAACAATAATGGGATAAATATTAGTCAACATACCTTTCTCCATGTTAACTTCGGGAACATCCTGGACATCTGATGGCACATCATCTTCTGGCTCTTCGGGGACAAAGTGCAAAAACCACAAAAATATTCAGTCATTTATTGTAATGCGGCCTACATTCATGTCTTTGTTATTTATTTCTCCTTTTTCATATTGATCTCATCCAACTTAAGAACCAACTAACCTTTTGCTTTGACTTCACAACAAGTATAATCAACTGTTTCATCCCGAGTGAGGTCTTCAAGTTCCGCTGGGGCCACACTGCTCGCACTTAACATGTCGGTCGTTTCAGATGGCTCCTCAGATTCTTGCACCGGTGTCTCTTCAGTTTCCTCAACATCATCCACACGTGTGGCTTCTGCTTCTGGAGCTTTGGGAGTTTCCAGGACATTTTCTTGAAGGTCTACGATGGGTTCAGCCTCCTTTTGTGGGGTCTCACAAACCACCTCAACGACGGCGATGGACTCTTGTTGTTCAACCTTCTCACTGGGAGTTGTCAGCAGCTCCACCTTGATGTCCTCTACAGCTTCCTGTTTAGGAGTCGCCATCATCTGCTTCACTCCGGTGAGACAGTCTTCCTGTTGTTCACGCTTCTGCTTAGGAGTTTTCAGAATCTTCCCTCTCAGGTCTTCGATCGGCTCGGACTTCTGTTTTGGCGTCTTCTTGATCCTCTTCACTTCGGTGAGACACTCTGGTAGTTCTGGCTTCTGTTTGGGAGTTGTTGCGGAGGTCTTCTTCAGATCTGTGCACTGCTGCTCGCTGGAGACGGGCACTTCACTGATGCAGCTAGACTCTTCAGCTTCATCATTGAGGAGGCGCTGCACTGCTTCACTGTTGTAGCTTCTGCTTTTCACTGAAGACGACACGGTCAGTGGAGACACCATCATCTCACCTGGAGAATAAGTCACATTAAAAACATGTTACTTAATGGGTTAATTTGTAAAACTCTTTAGCCTTAGGCAATACAGTGGTTCAGAAATGGGTTCTAAAACTTGAAATCTGTTAGCATTTCCAGGTTCCCTAATCTTAGTTTTTTACTGTATTTTGTTAGATGCCGGAATTAAAAAAGGTAGGGTAGGTAAGAATGGAGAAACCGGCTCGAATGCGCTAGAATTTGAAAGTACGCAGCCGAAAAAAATCTGCCCCTTCCTTCAGATTTCCTCACAGAGCCTCTCCTCCAACACACACTAACACGCACATGACCAATGAGGGCACGAGATGAGTTTGAGCACGAGATGGAAGGCTGACAGGCAGGTAGGCCATCCAGTTATTTTAGCCGGCTCAGATGATTGGTCGTGCTTTTTACAGCGCCACGGCTTCCACAGATGACATTTATGTATTTATTGTCAAAGCATTTAATGCATTCATTGCTATGGGGATGTTAAGAGCATTCCATGGAATATCACAAAAAGTGTTTCTGAAGTGAATTACCTACCTCACCTTTAAGGTCTGTTAAAACATGCTTAGGACATTTTATTCTACATCAGTAAATACCTGTGAATGTATGAAGTTTCTACATTTCTTAAACAGGCAGTTGCCAACACCACCAATAAATAAAAGTCAATCTTTATCTTAGCGTGTTGATGTGAAATCGAGCACCTGTGATGTAGTCTGTTTATAGCCCTACCATAGCTTTGTTTTTTTTTTATTCTTGAAGTGCTGAACATCAAAATAAGTATCATAGACTTGTGTTTGCCACAGATCTAATACAAATGTCATGCTTTGACTCCTATTTAGAAACAGCACACACACTGTACCTGATTCCTCTGGTGTGTTCAGCACTGATGGTTCAACCACAGATGCTCCCACTGGAGTCTTTAGGGCGTTGTTCTCATTGATTACAGATCTCTTCTTTACCGCAGGGGTTTTTAACAATTCAGAAATTCCTGAAAACACCAAAGTACAATATTGAATTCCAACGTACATTACCAAAAACAAGAGTTTGAATTTATTAGGATGTAAAAAGGGGGAAATTACCAGTGAAGTCCTCGTCCATTTTCATGTTCTTTTTAAGGAGTGCAAGATTGGGGACCAGTCTTGGTGCAGCGCCAGTTGGAACAACTCTTTGTTGAGCTCTGCCCACAACAATGGTAACAGGGGAATCCGCGTGACCAGTGCTGACATGGCCCATGATGTTTCTCGCAGGAGTCTAAGAAGATTGAGAAACAGATTGTTAATGTAGTTCTAAAAATGGTTAAAGGTAGGGTAGGTACGAATGGAGAAACCAGCTCGAGTGCGCTAGAATTTGAAAGTACACAACAGGAACAAATCTGCCTCTTCCTTCAGACATCCTTACAGAGCCCCTCCTCCAACACACACGAACGCGCACATGACCAATGAGGGCACGAGGTAAGTTTGAGCACGAGATGGAAGGCTGATAGGCAGGTAGGCCATCCAGTTATTTTAGCCGGGACGGCTTAAATGATTGGTCGTGCTTTTTACAGCGCTACGGCTCAACCAGATTTATGTATTTATTGTCAAAGCATTCCATGGAATACAACAAAAAGTGTTTCTGAAGTGAATTACCTACCCCACCTTTAACCATGCTAAGATCACAAGATATAAACCCAGTACAGTAAGTGTTGACATTATTGGCAGTATGGTTAAAGGTCATTCGGTCCAAGATATGCTGGTTGTTAGCATCTTAGTTGTTTACCTGTGGATTGGGCACAGCCGCCTTTGTTGTCTTTTTGGTAACCATATGTATAACTGGAGCAAAGACTTGATGCTTAGTTGGCCCAAATCTCACAATGTCTGCCCAGGAATTGTTGACTGAAAGGAAAGCAGTAAAAAAAAAAAAGGGGGGGGTTCAAATTATTTGAATGTGGTAAACAAATAATGACACTTTTATTATCAATATAAAAGCATGATCAACTCCAAACAGTGTTAATGGGGTATATTTTACACTTTAGGGTCAAACATACCTTTCATAGATGCCCGTGAAATGCCACTTCTTCTGCGCATTAATGTTGCGCCACTTTGAGTATCCCGTGAGGTGCTCCTCCTCCTCTGGGTTACTTTAGGAGCAACAGGAACAACATCTTCTGCTCCAGGAGATGGTGTGATGATGCGTGACACAGAGAAACGCCCTTGGACACTCGGAGCCAGGACTTCTGGAGATCCACCGACAGAGGAAGACCTTCCCCTTGCAGTCTTGGGAGAGGGGGTCCTGGATTTGGGTGATTTCTTTGCAGGAGTCTTCTTTTTTGCAGGACTTTCTTCGTCTTCAAACTCCAACAAAAAGAACAAGACACGTTTTAAAATACATGAATATGATGTATAACATTGAGAGATGTCTTCACCACAAAGTCTTACCTCTAACAAGCCACTGGCGGATGCTCGTCTCAGGAGGGAGTTCTTGGTTTTGGACACACGCGGTGTTGCACCTTTGCGCAATGGAGAATCAGGAGGAAGACGCTTGTCGAATAATTCAGGACACAGTGTGCCGCCGAAGGAAACACGTTTCCTCTTCATATCTGGTCCGGGCATGTCGGACACGACTTCTCCACTTTTGCGTTTTTTGGACTTCTCTTTCACTAGGGAATTAAATGAACACGATACGTCAGGAAAAATACATCAATTTTCATATGCTTTGATATTTAGTTGAATTCCTTAGGAAACTCCAGGTCATTACCTTTCTCTGTTATGGGAGAGGTCTCTTCTTGTTCCTTAGTAACAGCAGGTGTTGCCTCCTTACTTCTTCGTCTCACAGGCGACTCCTCACATGTAAACCTCTGGGGGGGTGTACGGACTCTCTTCTGTGGAGTAGTCTCTTCAGACTGGGCAGCATTTTCAGCTGCGGCCATCTCTGTAGAAGGAGTCTGGAAGGACCTTCTCTGCTTCTTAGCAGACTGAGAGACATTTTCAGCCTCCTTTGTTTCCTCAGCTACAACAGGGACTTTAGCTTCTTCCTTCTGGGGAGTGCTCTTGTCTTCTGTTGAAATGACAGCTTTGCCCTCATTTCCCCTGACAGAAACAGGTCTTGGAGTGCAAAACCTGGAGGTGGGGGTTTGAAGGACACTGGCAGAAGATTTCCGAGGGGTCTTCACATCCAGGGACTGTTTGATCATTTGATACAGGTCGCCGAAGGGGGAGGCGGTTTTGCTTTGCTGCAGGCTGCTGTCCTGCTTTGGCTCCACCTCCATGGTTTTATCCAGAGATCGCTGGATGTTTTCTTGGTTGGTGCCATCTTTCAGATGAGGGTCTAAAAATAAGCAAAACAGAAAACTTCACATTAAAAACAATTAATAAAATACAAATGTACACTGGCAAGCATTACAAATATTCTAAATAAATGTTGGACAAGATTGGAGAAACCAGCTCGAGTGCAGCTGAAAAAAAATCTGCCCCTTCCTTCAGACTTCCTTAAAGAGCCCCTCCTCCAACACACACGAACGCGCACATGACCAATGAGGGCACGAGATAAGTTTGTGCACAGATGGAAGGCTGACAGGCAGGTAGGCCATCCAGTTACTTTAGCCGGGCCGGCTCAGATGATTGGTCGTGCTTTTCACAGCGCCACGGCTTCCACAGATGACATTTATGTATTTATTGTCAAAGCATTTAATATATTCATTGCCATCGGGATGTTAAGAGCATTCCATGGAATATAACAAAAAGTGTTTCTGAAGTGTATTACCTACCCCACCTTTAAATGACTAAACTACCAGAGGCAATGGAGGACAAGGGAAAATCTGATTTTTTTTATTGATATGCCAGATATTTATTGACCGGGATGAATATTAAACTGTATAATCAATGATTTATTTATCCAATTTCCAAAGCATTTGATCAAAAGTTCCAATTCTGCAACATTGTCTTTAAATAAAGCACTTGTTAATGTATAATAACCACAGTCTCACCTGTGGAAACTTCAGTGGAAACCTTGTCCCCAACTTGCTGATCTTGGTGAACCTGAAGAAAATGTAATTAACACATTTATTAAATTAATCAGCAGTGTAGGCCATTTCAAGACATGGGGATGGCTGCAAGGCTTTAGTGCTAAAAGATACCAATGGGTAAATTACTTTGAGGGTTTCAGTTAGGCCTCCTCTGGAAGACCTCTTCTTTGGGGTGGGTGCAGGAGGGTACTCAAACCTGTAAGGACAATTCAGAAAGAAATTGTAAGTTACAATAGAAACAGAACTTGCATATGGATGAGATTTAGTTTCCAGAACTCTTGATTGCTTTTTGTCTCTAAATGTGCACTTTAAGAACAGCATCTTTGAGTACTTTCATGATTCTTGCACTTCTCCAGACTGTGCCCACATGGTTTGCATGCAAGCGTTTTAAGTCACTTTGTTTTTAATAAGGTTAGATACTGAAGTGGTAAATTGATTAGGGAAGTGTGTGACATCTGTTGGTAGCAGATTATGCTCAACTCTTTCTGTTTATTAAAATGTAATGCTTCCTCTTTTTTACACACTTGAGGATCATATTATTTAAAAGGTCCCCTATTATACAGTTCTTCATCAACATATTATAGGTCTCAGATATATACAGAACATGTCTCTGAAGTGTTTGGCTACAAACAGATCATTGCAGCATTACCCATAATCCCCTCTGTTTCAGCCCTGTTCCAAAAGTGCTGATTCTCTGTCTGTTACTTTAGATGAAAATAAGGAGCCCCTCCCCACGCCCCTCTGAGAGAGATTTGGTTAAAAAGAACTCAATGGTGCTCTAGGAGGAGATTCAGGTGATGGGGGGGGGGGTTACCTGGGTTGCTGATTGGCTAATGGTTACACAAGCCAAAACATTGTTATGACAAAGTGGTCAAAATCTGATCAGCCCATTTTCAGACAGGTTTTTATATAAATGGATCAGGACAAAAAGAGAGCAAATATTTTTTCCTGAAACTTTAAGAGTCTCTTTACAAAGAGGGGGGGACACATGTTGATGTAGAAGAGACATGAAGAAGAGGGGACACATGTTGATGAAGAAGAGACATGAAGAAGAGGGGACACATGTTGATGTAGAAGAGACATGAAGAAGAGGGGACACATGTTGATGTAGAGACATGAAGAAGAGGGGACACATGTTGATGTAGAAGAGACATGGAGAAGAGGATTTTGCACAATAGGTCCCCTTTAAGTGCAAGTGCTGATACTAACTAATTCAGTTTGATCCTGTTAAAATCTCTGGAGGCAACAACTTTCATGCTCACCTGAAAGAGCGATCAATAATGGTTATCACATCTCCGTTCTTCAAACGCTCAGACTGCTGCAAAGCCTCTCCGTTGACACAGGTAGGATTCGTTGAGCTCAAATTAGTCAAAACAACCTGGGAGGGACAAACACAAACAATGCTCAAGCTGTCTGTAGTAACTCAAAACTAGTCTTTTACTTCCATCTAGGTCAATTACAAACCGAGAATTCAAAACCAATGTTACTTCTAAATCGACACAATAAGTATATTGACCAAAATATCAATACATCATTTTGCTTAATGCTATTAAAAAAACAAAAATATCTCCAAAATCCAAGATATTGTAGCACGTTAAACAGGTTGCAAATGTTTTAAGTACAAATGTAATGACTTTTGTGACCCCTAAAAAGAAAAAAGAATAGACAACAGTATAAACCGTTACTGAATTTTATTGCATTTGAATATCGGGAAATATTCAGAGCACATTACCCAACATGACTGCCTTCGCATTAACAAAAAACGGTATGGCAGTAGACCAATGGAAACCAATATCCCCCTACACACTCATTAATTCTGCCGCAGATACAATGTAATACCTCCCCTGCTAACATTCCAGACCTTTAATATCAAAAAATAAATGTAAGACGTTTAAGACTTTTTAAGGATCCGCGGGGACCCTGTTAAAACAGTGTGGACGTGTTTGGAATGCGTCATTACCTCTTTATTTTCATTCAAGTCAATCCTGCAATGCTCCTTGGATACATGAGGAAGCTGAATACGAATATCGCACTCGGCCACCCTGCAAGATCACAGAAAAGTAAAAGAGTGGTATGTTAGGTGGATTTTCACTAGGTTTACATGCAAGTGGCGCTTGTTCATAGGCAGTAATACAAATAGTCGATGGCTTTAAGATAAAAGGGAACAATAAAGAGTCCCTTGTGCTTGATGCAAGAACAAGAGCAGACCGGCATGCACGATTGTGACGTTGGCAGCTAAGCCCCGCCCCCAGAGTAGAGGTTTTTACAGCACAACTGTTGAACTCAACATGAGGCTACACGTAGTAGGGTTAAATCCTACAATGACATGTGCTTTCTGTCGTGACAAATATGCATTTCTTAAGATAATAACTAGTACAATTAGGATGACAAAAGTTAAAAGGAACTTTGAATCTGAAGTCTGACATAGCACACCAACTTTAAATTCACATTTTCGTGATCTTACCTTCCAAACAAGCATGTTCCAGTAAGAGGAAATTCAGTCCCATCTCCTCCACTCCTCTTTATCACGACAATTTTTCCATGCAAAGGCATTTTCGTAACGTTACCTGGGAACATATGCAAACACAAGTGTCAAAACACACAAAAAAGTACATCTTCTAAATATACATTTACAGAAAATAAAGCATATTATAGATAGAAGCCTTTAACAAACATGCAACAAAGATCGTATTTTAAAGCTTAACTTTACTTCGAGTGACATAACTGACCGATGCAAGCTATGGATGTTTTTTTGGCAACCATTATGTTTTTACATTTAGTCGACGTAATTAGATGTAATTGTTGCAATTTAGCAGGTAATCGATTGCGTGACTTTAATTAAAAAACCACTGCTGACAATTCTGCGAAACCCCACGTGTAGTTTTGCCACGATGTTGCCATTTTAAATCAGAAATAAGTCATTACCACACAATAAACGGTTTTCAGTAACACATTCAACGCCTAGCTAACGACGAATTCAACGTACGTTTAATGGCCTCAGATTGACCGTTACAAAAAACATTTGAAACGTTAATGTTTTTAAACCTTACCTGTAAGTCCGCTCAAAGTCACTTCAACTTCTGGCAATCCATAAACATCTACGGGACGTGACACACAGAAATGTTTCTATAATATCACATCAGACTAAACTTATACTGTACCATGTCCTACAATGTACACCGACGAATGGCTAACGGAAGCTATGCTACCTAGTAGATCCGTCCCATGACTTCTCTCACCACTTCCATAGAGCTCCCTTGGTATCACTCCGCCACATTGCAAACATACAGTAAATAAAGAAATCCCCCGGATTAACTAATGTTTTCGGAAATTATATATACATTTGTTTTATTTTACTTCGTTTTAAAGTTCTTTCTTGTTTTTGGTCTTCATTTGTTAGTAACATTTACATTGTAGGGACTATTTTGTTTACGAATCGGCGGAACGATCTCACTTCAGTAAAGGCAATCTTTTTTGAAAAGGTTTGAAATCCCGCGCGAAGGATTCTGATTGGTTGAAACGTCACAACTCCGGGGCGGGGTATAATATAGCCCAGATAGACCAATCACTGGGCTACTTCCAATGTTGTCCTGAGACATATATTTATGATAGACTGTAGATATTTATACAATTTAAAGTCCCGCATTATTTTTACTTAACCCTTCTGTTGTGTTCGATAACTTGAAACGGGTCACGGGAGACCCGAACACGGAAAAATAAGGGAAAATGTACATAATTAAAACATGGAGAGCTTCTTCTGCACACTGCCCCGTATCAGAATAGTATAGTTATAGTCTATTCGAAGTTAGTTATTAATAAAGTATGTTCGTCCCTGTAATGTTGCAGCAGGCAAAGAGGAGCTTAAAGCAAACAAACACACACACACACGCACACACAAATACATATAACTTTTTTCTCACACTGTATACACGGCTGTGCCCCAAGGCATTAACAATTGATTGCAACTATAATTTATGATTTAAAATGGCTTTATACCCAAGATTACCCAGGTTTAAAATCAGAATAAGTCGGACAATACATAATGGGACAACAACATCTTCGGGCTCATAATTCTGTCCAAAGCATGCACCCTGTTTCAGGGTCAATAGGTCATTCTAGACATAGGTTGTTAGGTTAATGCCATATTTTTTGTGAGTAATCCATTATAGGCCTAAAGGCAAGTAGGCCTATAGATTAGTCGGTCTGGGCCTAGTCCACACCATCAATCAAAATTACTCTGGGATGTTTCTTTTAGCTTCCTCTTGACAAGAACTTCAATTATGAACATATTCAGAAAGTAATAACAATATACATATAGTAGGGTTTAACCTCGTACAATAATCTGTTAATCCAGAGCCTGGTTCAGGATGTAAAACGTTTCTTATGTCACTTCTTAAAATGCATTTAATCTACTTTTACTAAACAGTGTGTAAATTGAGCTCGAATGGCAAAACAGGATCATTGCAATAACTATAAAAGAAAGGGACAGTACACAATACAGTTGGCAAACGCTTTACAGTATTTAATTGAGCATGTGTGTCTTTTACTGCATATTAATTAAACTTTCAAATGAAGGATGCATGATTTCTGACTCAAAATGTACACATTATTTACTTGATATTAAGAACAATCATTGTCTGTTATTTATAACGTGAGTGATGTGAAAGGTGTAATGCTTTATTGAATTATCAAGAGGGAGCTGTTTACTCTTGTTAGCTGTATAGCTGCGCTACAAGATAAGAAGCTCAAAGGTTTCAAAAAAGTGTTACAAAGTTGATGACTGCCTCTTCATTTGATCTTAATCGATGCTTATGATGCATGAAAACCTACAGTACAGAGGACCCCTTTGTAGCAGAGAATGACAAATAATTACACAGGAACAACACACACATGTAATATTAAATGTTGGTTTTATTTTAATCTTTTTTTTTTGTCGTTTTGTTTTTTTCCAAAGTCGCTTGATAATCTTGACAAAATTGCAACATATTCCATATTTCTCAAACTGACGGTGTGTCTGTTGCTATTCCAGATTAGCTGTGGAGGGAAAAGTTGTGTGCTGTTCTGGACAGGTGAAGTCCTAAATGATGAAAGCAGCATTGACCGTACAAATAAAAAGAACACATGAACGACTCGGAGAGACTCCACACTGGCATCCTATGTCGTAACGTTGCAGGGTAAGTGTCTCTCTGCACAGGTCCTGGTCTGCCAGGCCGAACAAAAAAACGAGTGAAATAAAATTCAGGGGCTCAGTAGCAGACGTGTGTGTGTGTGTGTGCATCTGTGATAGGAGGGTTAGGGGGGGTGCAGCACAGAAACATAGAACAGGCCAAGCACACAAAATGATTCCTTCCTGAGACATTGGCGTGTGTACAGTAATGATGGTCTAGATGAAACGTGTGTTAACGGTGAAGGCGTTTTGGCGTAAAGTGAGTCACAGGGTGCGAGGTTGCTCTGGATCCGGCAAAAAAGTCACATACTCGTTTCTACCACAGGTTGCCAGATGGGGAACATTTGTGCGGACTTAGTTGACAAACATCACATTTGGGACCTTCACTTGCCTGACCGCTGAGAGAGCAGAGGTATCACTACAATCTATTATTTTCCCATCCACTACAGATTATTGATCCATTCAGCGGCTACTGAGAATCACTTGTGTTTAATACAGTGTGTATGTACACCATTCTTCACATTTGAACTCTCTTTGAAGCTGAGCTGCTGTGGCTCACTTGAACCTGGCCGGCTCCAAGTGACGTCCGGCTCACCATTTTCAGAAAAACACAATTTCTTTCTGCTACACGGCCAAAAAAAAGCTATGCCCCGACTGGAGTGCTACTTTGTCAATCTACTGTATGTAAAACATCTTTTAAAAGTGAGAGGGGGGAGGTTTAAATTGTCTGTGAAAGCCACATCCTGAACAGCCAGTGATTGGTTAAGAGTCTGTCCAGTATTTAGTACACAAAACATGAAAGAACTTCCTTCAGTAAAATGTGCTCAAAATGTATTTTCTTGCATCACAAACCTATAAACAAAACACATAAAAGGTATTCTTAAAAAAAAAAAAAAATTCAGGTGAAGCCTAAAACTCTTCATAGTTTTAAAGAAATGAATACAGCTTATATACACAAACTCAAAGGCTACTTAAAATACACCTTAATAATGAATCTTCATTAATTTGATTTCTTGAAAGGACCTGTGACCATATCATACAACCAAGTTCATACAATCATTTTTTTTTCCATTCTCTTGGAAGCAAAAAAAAGAAAAAAAGGAAAACAAATCCAACCTGGAATAGTAGGTGATATTCATTGCGACTTGTTTTCTGTGCACATTTGTGTGTGTGTGTGTGTGTGTGTGTGTGTGTGTGTGTGTGTGTGTGTGTGTTTGCATGTGTAGACTGGAGAGAAATTTCAACATCTTTTGCTTTTCCTTAATTAGAATAATGTACAAATGTGATAAAACTGAAAGGTCTCTCTCAATACTCTCAATGGGTATGAAAAGATTCAAACAGTGAAGGAGTACAACCATTTCTACTCTCAGAAAACATGTCGTCATTTCAACCTGCCATTCTGTTCCGGACGTGTCCATCACAATAACTTTTTTCTATATATATTTATATATCTTTTGTACGAAATCTGTCTTTTTTAAGTTGGAAAAAGAGAAAAGACCCAGAGTCTTTGAGGAGGGGGGGTCTTTTGACAAGTCCCAAGCTTGCAGTCTGCCTCAGAGTTCAACAAAAAAAAGTGTCTGGTGTTCATCAAGTCGGTCTGAATGAATTGTCCTTGATCATACATCTGTCCCGCGTTGCCCCGCCCACTCTCGATTCCAATCAAAACTGATCGCCACTGCATCCGTTTCCATGAGTCTTTAGGAGAAAGGTGGAGATGGGAGGAGCAGCAGTGGAGGAGAGAGTGGAGGAAGAAGGGGGGTCTTCAGCAGTGTTTACGATGTGGTCTCTCAGAGGCGTCCTGTCGCCCCGGCCCGCCCCGGCCTCACCCCCCCTCACATCAGGACGGTGAGGAAAAGGCAGATCAGGAGGTGGGGGGGGGTCTGTGTCGTAAGGAGAAGAGGAGGTTGGCTCTGCTGGTGTTCAACAGTCAGGGTCCAGGCCCCGCCCCTCCTTCACCCCTTCCTCTTAAGAACGCAGAGAACATCGTGACGGAAAATTAAAAAAAGGTGGGCCGCTTCTACGGCGATTGTGTGGCGGGACTGCTTTGGGCCGAGCTGGGGGACAGGCTGGGGCTGCAGGAGCCGGGGGGGGCGCCGCTCGCCCGGCTGCTTGCCGCCGCGCTCTCCAGACCTTCCGAGTTCTCCAGCATCTCCTGGATGAGGGGGGGCATGGAGCCGGGGATCTCCATCTTCAGGGTGATGACTCGCTCGGCTCCTGCAGGGTGGGGGAGAGACGGGAAAATGTCAGACACCAAAGATCTTACAAAATACATGTTGTACATTTTTTTCTGACACAATTTTGATGCCTCCAGCAATTTTGTATGACTCCAATGTTCACTCGGTCATTTACAACAATCTGAAACTTATAGCTTATTGTAATTATTTTTTTGACATGTATATAGTGTACTTTATCTGCATTACTTGTATCGCAACATAACCTGCACTATTTATTCTACTCGGCTTCTTCTTGCAGTATTTTCTATAGTTTTTTTAATTAGTTCTATTGTTTTACGTCTTATATATAATATGTTGCAATGTTGGAGGAGTCTTGGACTTAAGATTTACATTGCCATAACTACATTGTAGCTACTGTGCATATGACAATAAAGCCTTTGAATCTGGAATATGGCATGACATGGAGAAAAACAACCAAATCAAATGGATTAAATGTCATTTGATATCAACATTTTAAACAAGGTTTCAGTCTAACATAAACAGCAGTGACGGACCTTTAGCGCTGATGCTCCTCAGATCGGTGATCTTCATCAGCATCTTGGGGAACATGTGTGGTTTGTGGGGCCTCCTCCTCCTTACGTAAATCTTTAACGCCTCCAGTAGAGGCTCCTGCAGGACGTCCACCTTCTCTGCCTGTTCCAAGTCCTGACGATCTGTGGAGAAACACAGAGTACAGATACTGTCATGATCACAGTCATCCACTAGGTGGTGCTCAAAGACAGAGCTGGGCAGTGCCTCCATACTGCTATTTCACCCCGAGACAAAGTCCAGGGTCCTAAACTGATTATGTCACAGACTGTCAATTGGTACAGAGAATGTGCAATAGGTTTTGAGGAGATGCGCCGCACCTCCACAGAGCAAACAGATGGCGCTGAGCAGCCCCGTCTCTGCGTCGTCCATCTCCAGAGGAAGGAGCTGGTTGGCAAAGGCAAAAACCAGGTCGGTGAGAGGGCCGAAACCGGCGTTGTGCATCTGGGTTCGATTTAGCGTGAGTCCATCTGAGAAAGTCATGGTGTCCTGCTCTGGTGTGTAGCGCGTACAGATCCGGAGTATCTGTGGAAAGCAGAAAGAGAATTGTTTAGAAATTACAACAAACTCTTTCATTTAATCTGTTTTGCGATTTCTTTTTAATAGAATGCTGGGGATGGTTTCCTACCAGGATGTCCAGACAGGCGGCCTTTAGCAGAGTGATCTGGTCGGCGATGGTGAGCGTTGTGAAGCCGGGCAGCTGCTTAGCAAACTCCACCGTCTTTATGATGCACTTGGTGGACAGTTCACTGAACTTGTCCCACAGGTTTACGTCCAGAGATACACGTCGTTCTGAGCTGTTACTCTGGAAGGTTGGGGGGAGGGGAGGAACATGTTTTAGATACTTCCAGTACAGGTGACAATACACTACAGCTAATAAAGGTGAACCACACAGGTACACATGGTGTAGTGGTACTGACCGTAGTGTATTTGCCCAGCTGGCACAGGGAGGGAAACGTTTCCTTGTGTGCCTTTCGAACCCGTTCGATCATCCTCTCCGTTTCAGGACTCAGCACGTAGATCTCCATGCACTCCGGCTTCTTGTCATCCTTCTTCTTTTTGTTCCGATCGTTCCTCACTGCTACAGGGGGGACACAAGAGGACATGATGATTACTATGTGGAAATCAAACACAAACATCAGCTCTGGACAAGTGTAAATATCTAAACTTAAATAAAGAGGTTCATACGTTTTTTTTAGCTACAACTAAAGAAAATCACTGATATAGAAAATAATTATGAGTGACGCACGATACAAAAGTAAGTTCCAACTATTTTTGATTGTTTAAGGACTATTGAATTCAAAAATGGGGAAAAATATGGAGAATTTTTGCTTTTCTATATCATACAAAAGACCTTTGAGTTGGAAACTGACAAAACAGAAGATTTAAATGCATCTGTTTGGACCAAAGATAATGGGATAGACATGATTGATTTTGTAGAAAGGTTTATCAGTTAATCTAGACAATAACCATCAGAATAATCAAAAACTACAACAATAGTTGGCTGCACACCTCATACAGAACATGCAGTGGAAACCAAACTCATGCGGCCTTCATCTGCTAATTATTAAATATGTTCTTGTCTGAAAAGGTATTGGTACGTGCCAACAACCACCCTGGCTTTATGTCCCGCACAGAAACTAGCACAAGGTAAACTGAGATCAGAGGCAGAGTCCTCAGCAGGAGAGGAAGCAAACAGCCTCTCTTATCCTGCACTGCAAGATAAATGTTGTGAGACAGCTCCATCGCAATAGGGCTATTCGAAAAAAGAAATTGAAATAATCCAATGTGGTGTTGCCTCTGGGCGATCAGGCTGAGAATAGTGTGCTCACCCCAAATGACGAAAAACACTAGGCGGGGTGTTTAGCATTGGAATCCCATTACAGCCTCCATCCATTTCTCCTATCCAGACTGGGGTGCAGTTTAGCTATGGCAGGGCAGTGTGAGTGTGAGTGTGAGTGTGAGTGTGAGTGTGAGTGTGTGTGTGTGTGTGTGTGTGTGTGTGTGTGTGTGTGTTGAGGGTGGGGGTGGGATGGGTGAGACGGGGTGCTAGTTGATAAATAGTGGTGGGGGATGGAGCCATCCATAAGGCTGACAAATTGCCACAGCTTTCATTAGGGGTCCCGGCTAATCTAATAACATAATATGACAAATATCCTGCCTCTAATGGTTTTAAAAGGGCTCGGCTCCACACCGGAAAACCCTTCCAGCTCTTTCACTCTTCCTCTCACGTCTCTCTCTCTCTCTCTCTCTCTCTCGGTTATACAACACACGCTCTCTTTCCTACTCTCATTTCATTCTCACCGCCACACGATCCCCCCTTTCCAAAATTGTATTTCTCGTGCATTAAATCATCCCACTTTCCTAAACTCATCTCTATCAGCCCTCGCATCTCTAACTCCCCTGGAGGTACCTGAATCTCCCCCTAGCAGCTGACCTGAGATCAGATTTTCCTTGTCTTAATCCTAACCTTGACCATTAAGGGTGAGAGCGCTCGGGCTGATGGGAGATCAGTGTCTGTGACAGAGGGGCATGGCCCAGGGCCAGCGAGGGATGCACCACTCGGTGCTGCTCCACATCCATCAGCCCGCAGACAGGCCTCCCTGCCTGGGAGGACATGAAGGGAAGGAGGGGGGCGGGGGCTGGAAGTCTGATGCTGCAGACTGTTATTGCTAAGCACTGCTCACCACAACAAGAAAAGAAGAAGACCCCGCTGTGCAGATGTATTAATGGCAACCGTGTGGTCGGCTAGTGTAGCCCAAAAATACATGTTTATAAGCAGCAGGAAACGGTGTGGTGAAGTGACACAAAACCCCATTTTATACATTAAAATGGTATTTTTATGAGCTATTTCAATGAAAACAAGCAAAATAAATAAATAAAATGATTCCTTTTACTTTTATGTCTTAGTTAATGAAGGAACTCCCTCTTAGGCAACACTCAGCTTTTGAGTCCAGTCCCATAAAACTGTAAGCCTCTGAAGATATTTGGGCCAGCCCCGCTTGTGGTGCTGATAGTGAATCCTGTTTCCCATGAGGGAAGGAGTGGGGGGGCTGCAACACAGTCGATGTCCAATTAATTCACAAATAAAAGTGGGGCATCCCTAGCGCCCAGACATTACCCGCGCTGACAAATTGGCAGCACAATCATAAGCCGCACAACACAATTTAATGAAGTCATTAAAGAACTATTAGGCCCGACTGACGATCTGTCATGGCGAATTGCCACATGCAATAACTTGGGTTGGGGGGGCGGGGGTGACTGCAGCGGGGGAGCGAAAATGAAAGAAATACTGCCTCCCTTTTTTTTTTATGTGTGTGTGTGTGGACCCGAATGTGCATTTGGTGTTTGTGTGCGTGCTAACTCGGAGAAATGCATCTTTCAAAACGCATTATGGGAATATGAATGCTAATGGGGCAACTTGCATCCTGGATTGTTTGCGGTTACGTGTTCATAGCATAAAAATGATTTACAAGAGTCTGTGTGTAGCGCGTACAGAATACTGTGACAGCACACACACACTGCCATCACTCAATCACTCGTTCTCATAGTGGATTTCAGCTGCAGTGTGCAGTTAATGGACAATTTCTGTTAGTGCGTGTGTGTGTGTGTGTGTGTGTGTGTGTGTGTGTGTGTGTGTGTGTGTGTGTGTGTGTGTGTGTGTGTGTGTGTGTGTGTGTGTGTGTGTGTGTGTGCGTGTGCGTGTGTGTGTGTCTGTATACAAGACAGAGAGAGGTGGGCAGACAGGGATAATTCGTGTGAGGAAAATTAAAGCGCTGGCAGCTCGTCCATCACACAGATTAAATTCAATGGAAAGATAAAAATGTCAATTTTCCCCGTGCTCCTGCTGCTCGCAGCGCAGAGCCACCGTCGACAGTGATGAAACTTTCTCCCTCTCCCTGTCCTCCAGCTTCTCCCCCCCCTTCTGCTCTCTCAACTCTAGATTTTCATTCTCACTCGTTACTCTCCGAGCGTTCATCTTCCTCTGCTATCCCTCTTGGCTGATATTATCCTCCCCTCGTTCTCCATCACTCTTTGCTTCATCTTATTTTACTTTTATTACCTTTTTTTCTATCGCTGAATAACACCTTCCTCGAGGAACATGTGGGAGACCGTTTTGTGAGGGGGGAGATGATTAAGGGAGGGAGGTACCGAGCTACGGTGGCTGGTCTGAACTCACCGACATAAATTCAGTTTCAAGGATTGTGCTGAACCATAAGCTCTTTCCTTATACACAGCGGAAGAGTTAAAATACAGAGGAATGAAGTTATTTTGGCAGAAATGCTTTTTAATATGTCATCATATATATACTCTGTCTATATGCTGCTTAGAAATCCAGTCATGTTCAACTTGTAGCCTTTCAACAACGTTTATCCACTTATCAGAATATATGCTATAAACTGTTAGCATCTCAAGCTAATACTGTTTTTTTACTTTTTAGGATTTAAAATTATTTTCGAGGAGATTGATTATTGAAAACTTTATTTTCTTTTATGATATATTGTACATCAATCTTCATTTTGACCTTGAGTCTCTAATCACAACGAACTTTGGACTCCTGTCTATAAACTGTTAGCATCTCAAGCTAAATGGTGATTTTAACCTTGTAAGAGTAGTTTGAAGAGTAAAAAGTAGTTTGAAGAGTAAAAACGACCTGGTATGTAAAAATAAATAAAGCAGGGGAAAAGGGTTGGCTACGAGGAAAGTATGCAGTTAAAAAAAAAATCGAAATCTAACAAACTTTATTTTTCTCTCATGATTAATATTGCGCTAACCTTCATTAAGAAGTCCCGGGCGTCTTTAACCACACACTGTCAGCTTGATGATAATGTGGCACCAGGCTTACAGGCGTTTCCCTTGTAACCCTCCACTTGCTCCCAACACCCCCCCCCCCCTCCATCTGATGCCGTCTTGCTTGGCATTGCCACCTGGCAGCAGGCCTGGCACTGTCGTCTGGAGCCGTCTGCCGACACACGCAAGGTCACCCAGGCACCCTCCCGACACGAGCAGGGGGTCCACCTTCTGTGAGACTGAGTGCAGGGTGTCTAAGAGTTGCTGTCCGAGTGCATTCTTGTTTTTATTCATGTCAGTTTGTGTTTGTCACTTTCCATGTGCATAATTTGTGCAGGAAATTATGCCCAAGCATGCATTTTTGGTGTGTGTGCGTGTTTTGTGTGTGTGTGTGTGTGTGGAGAGGCAGAGACTCCCTGCTGGCCCCAGATGGCCGGCCTCTCCTTCCTCACTAGCCCTGACCAGTTTCATTAGACAAAGTCATCGCCGAGGACACAGAGACAAGCAATCGACACACTGCACAAAATGACGAATCCAGAACAAGAGATCACAGATCAAACAAAAGCAACCGAGCAAAGACGGCTGGAAATAAATCCGATAGTTATTCACTCCTCTATTCCATTCAGAAAACCAATTTGAGCCGTTTTGACTTGTTACGCATTCACCACTAGATGGCTCTCCAACTCCAATTTTCTCCCCTGTCGTGAGCTTTTGTGAGTGTAGAAAAAGATGGCTGCTGTGATCCGTCTAACCATGATTAATGGCCCCATTCAAAGGTAAGGAGCTCAGAGGATAACTTATTTTACTGTAAGCCACAGTGCTGTGGCATGGGGAGCGCTCTCTGCTCTCACGGTAGCAGAAAGATGAGGTAAATGGCGGCGGGAAGACAGGAGGCGGAGAGGGATGGAGATATGGAGGCTGTCTGCATTTGCTTATTATCAATATATGTAGTATAACTAATCACTTATCAGTATGGACGTGTACAAACGTGTCTGCACACACAATCAGGTGTAAAAATGATGGTGTGTGTTGATGTCATGTGATGGGGCCTCTGTGAGTTCTGTGCAGTCACACCTCTTCCAATTACTTTATCAAGTCTGACTGCCTGTGTGTGTGTGTGTGTGTATGTGTGTGTGTGTGTGTGTGTGTTCACACAGCCCCCGGGGTGCAATGATGGGAGCAGACGCCTGCTCTTTCACTCTCGGCAGGTGAGAACATATTCATCACTGAGGCCTGCCAAGCCTGGCGACACCCTGACTGTTATTGCCAGTCTGCATCACGGCTGCCCTTTGTCTGGCTTTTACAGTGGATATACTCGTCAACGTATGAAAAGAAACAAGCGACTAAAAGCATCAGTGTGTGAGGAAATAGTAACAGCTTTGATTTCACTCCGACTGTTTCTGTAAACAACAAAAGGTCACAGTATTTTCAGAAAATAGATAAAAACAGACAGGACGGGGTTTTTAATAAATAATAAATCAACAGGATCGCCCCCAAAGCTGGTGTTATTATGCATTATGTAATGTTGGCTTAAGACTTCATTCAGTGGTAACAATTAATATAACCCCTCTGGGATTAAAACAACCACGGTGAGATCTGTGCTCGACCCTGACAGCCATGTGGGAGGAGCAGGGGCTTCTGGGTAAAAACAGTGTTAATACTCACACTCCTTCGACATCCCGACTTCCAGGCACTTCTGCAGCCGACAGTACTGGCAGCGGTTGCGGGTGACTTTGTTGATGATGCAGTTCTTCTCCCGGTGACACGTGTACACCATGTTCTTCTGGATGCTTCTCCGGAAGAAGCCCTGCGAGACAAAAAAAAAGACGGAGATGAGATGAGGACAGAGGACAGGTGTTTGGCGGGGGAGGGGGCGGCTGGCAGAAGAAGTGTGAGGGCAAAAGTAAATGGAGCAGATAAACAGCCGAATGAAATGTGCTTTTCCTGTTGTGTGTGTTGCTATGTACTCATTCTTTCATTCAGTGCTTCCTGCAAACTCTTTCTTCTTATGTTGCTCATGTACACAATGTTCTTTTCCATCCTGTTCTTTAGTAAACACTCACTTACATGCAAGGTTAAAAGATGGATGTAAAATTGAGGCTGTGCAGAAGGGCAACAGCAAGTAAATGGCAATAAACTCACAAACAGTCGAGTCCTTTAAAGGCTTATTGCGTTACATAATGTGGACGGAGACTAATAGTCAGTAAACATCTCACGAGGTCGCCCACCTGCTTAGTGACGGACACCACTGGTATTATTATTTTGGAGATGTTTCAGGTCCAAAGGGCTTTTTTTGGGCAAAACACACAGGGTTACTCGGTGCCATATAAACGTGGCCTAGTTTACACAGCCAGAAATAAGAGACTCGATATCCAGGCCAAGCACGTATTATTAGAGAGAACATAGCGTTCAAAACAGGAATCCCTCTTTTCCTTTATTTCCCTTTTCAATCCGAGAGGATCAAAGAAAACTGAACAATTATACGGAGCTGGTCGCTGAGCTGAAATGAGAGATCTTTGGGGAGGCTAGCTTTGTTTTCATTGCACAAAAGCAAGAGAGCAAAGTACCCCTGATAGATAAGATAAAAAGACATACCATGCAACCCCAATAAATCAATGTTCACCTCTGTGACCTCAGCGTGTCACAATGGAAAAAAAGGTTAATGCAAATCTACCGAGTACTCCGCAAAGCATGGCTCGGAAAATCCAGGTCAATACGAGTATCGGTGGGACACAGTGGGGTATGTTTTTGGGTGGGTGGGGCTAGCTAGTAAGAGAGGGAGGTGGGGTGGAGTGCGGTGTGGGAGTTGCCAGGGAGCCCCATCCCATGCCAAGGGATTAGCTCTGCTAGCCGACAGATGGCTGGTGGACCTAAGCCCGCAATTTGTCCCTCCCGGATCACCGGCCCCTCCTCACATCTCTGTCCACAGCCGCGGAGTGGAAGTGATTGCGATGAACCAAGAAGAGGAAATGTGTACGGCTTGTCACGTATCTGTTCTATAGTGTCGATTACACTTCCAGCTGGTCGAGGCAATCCTCACAGGGTCACATCAGCTAACCCCCGTCTGGATTTCATCAAGGCCTACAGCTTCTTTGCACGTAAAAAAACGCCCGGCTTTTCACGCATCATTTCTAGTCTAGGAATACAAGGTCTGGTACCGCCTTCTCTTACCTGTGATGAATTAACGGCAAAGTGGAGACAACAAAGCTCGTAGTTCGCCGCTAAGTCTCTGTGCTGATGCTGAGGGATAAGTGCGTGGTCTTTGTGTGAGCCTGTGTGTGTGTTTATCATGTCCCCTTTGATCCGCCGTTGCCCTGACCCTGACCCCGGTGTCACAGGGTATTGACCCGCTCCCCCCTCCCGCACCACGAGGCTCAGGTGCCCTCTCGCAGCCCCTCCCTATTGGCTGCCGCTGCCGGCTCGTGGGCTAGTCGATTGTTCCTGCCCCTCCCCCCCCCCCCTCTCCTCCTTTTAGGAGTCATTGCTTCCTGTGGCCCTTAAGCCTCTTCTTGTATCACCGCTTAATCCACCCGGCGACAAGAGCCCTCAGTGGGCCTGTCAGCCACCCTGCAGCGCTCAGAGGAGAGCCTCAAGAAAAGGGGGACAGGGAGAGGGGGGGATG
The DNA here is from genome assembly GCF_902827115.2 of Pseudochaenichthys georgianus. NCBI lineage: Eukaryota > Metazoa > Chordata > Actinopteri > Perciformes > Channichthyidae > Pseudochaenichthys > Pseudochaenichthys georgianus. The sequence continues at coordinate 23,004,343 of NC_047521.1, read as the reverse complement.
AAAAAGAGAGGTGAACGGCAACAGTACACACATGATTGCGTGTGTCATGTGCTCTCACGCCTGTCTACCTGGTTTGCATTACGGGCCTCGTGCCTTTTACGAGTACTTTGCATCTGTGTGAGGAAATTCTTTATTAAGAGGCAAGAAAGGGGGGCGAAGAGGGGTTGGCGAGTTCACAGGGAAGCACAGGAATCCTCTCTGACGTGACTTTCACACTGTGCGCAGATTAAGAGTGCGTTCCCAGCCTCCCGCTGCGTGCATGCATGAGTGTGCACCTCTGTTAGGAAGCAGCTATGGCTAAGGCGCGCACATTAGCAAAGACTGATGCTGGAAAACGCAGCAAATAGCCCACATTCTTGCTAGGAGCGGCGGTTGGGGGATTTCGGAAATATGGTCGCTTCCCTCGCATCGCAGGAAGAAAGATGGCCTGCTGCGCGCTGCATGCCTCCAAGACAAAAACATAAACATGAGGGGGCGGGCATGCATATTTAATGTTAAAGTGTTAATATCTGGAGGGCGAAAGAAGTGCAATGTCGGTGAGTATACGCGGGCGGCAGAACTTAAACAACAAACGAACGAGCTGCTGTCTCCAAGTAGCGCAACTTCCCCCTCCTGTTTCCTCTATTCGCCGCAGCCCCCAGGAAATGCCTTTGTAGTTTGGCACGCAGCGCTGCTAACCCCCGATTTACCCCAGTCTCAGATGAGACATTCATATACATCCACATGCCTGTACTGTTGAATTATTAAGTACGCTGTGCCAAGTCATCTCCTCTGAAGTCAGATCTCGAGAAGGCATCCTGAATTTTTCAAATTAGCACTGCGGCTGTTCAGTGGGCGGACAGAAGGTTCACGGACAGGGGACGAGCGGCTGACGCTAGCTAGCTGTTAAACGGGGGATAGTTTTGTAGTTTAGCCAACATTCCTAATGATTATAATAGCACTAACGGACTGACTTGTTGCCTTTAATCCTGGATTAGAGTTTAAACCTTCCAGGGCGCAGAGAGCATGTCATCAACTGGTGATACAACTTCTCAATCCAGTTGTGTGTCATTCTTATAAACAGCGTCTGGATTAAGACCGCCCTCTCCGTAATGCGTAAACGAAAAAGCTCATTACAGTGTCAATTGTGAGTACATTTCCGAGCCGTCAGAGAGAACAATGCGGTGATCGGGAAGGACAAACACCTAATTACTCAAGTGTACAGTTCCTCTTTTGTTTACACTCCTCCAATGTTTATCACACTGTGGCAGAGTTTTTACCTACCAATAACAAGTGTTATATTGTGGTTTTTAATGTGTTTTAAATGCTTCATTTGTCTTTAATAGATCTTAATCACAAAACGTCACATGAAGGTGTTAAGTGACCAATGGCTACGACAACTACACAACCTCTGCTTGAGGTGACATGAGGTCGATTTAACACCGACACTAACGGCATAACAGATGTCATGCTTCTATATTAGTCCAACACATACAGGTGGCTGTTAGACAATGAGGAGCACTGTCAAGGGGAAACAATGAAAGCACCTTGGGGCTCAAATAACTTCTGCACACCTTTTGAAATCAAAATGAATGCTTTTAAAAACACGAAATGAAATGAAAAACGTTAGTAAGGTTTCCCACGGCCACATTTCCTGCCTGTGCCTGTTTTGAAACGCGGGTTAAGAAACACAACGTTGAAATCAGATTACGTCGGAAAGTTTCATCACAAATCATGATGACACTGATTTATCGAGTGTCGATGGGGAGGGTTAGATTTCCAGTAACCTGATAAAAACTGAGTATGGAATTTTATAATAAGATTGATAGGAATGTATTTTTTAAAAACAAGATATCAGAACTCTAGGGGATATCATTAGCAGATTTTTAAAGAATCCGCAGGAGCTCATGGAGCAGAACAGCCAGCAGCGGTTTGGCCGACCCTATTAAACGGCACAGGGGTCAGCTTTTACTAACTTAGTTAACTTTTTATACGTCTCGCTTTGGGAGCAGGTTGAGTTTCATGGAGCTCAGTCAGAGGGTTTGTGTTAAAGGGTTAAGTGTTTGTCTGTATGAATCCTTGCTTTCCTGTGCCCTGGTCCCTTTGTGCATTCTTTACCCATTTCCCCTCCCCCCATGTGAGCTGACCGTCTTTTTTTTGTTGTCAACGAGTTCAACTGTGGCCCCTGTACCCCGTCAGCCTAATCCGCTGCCCCTTCAACCATCCCCACTTCCCTCTTTATAGCTTTTTAATGCATGCCAGAGCACCGCCTGCTCTCTTTATCTCACTCAGAGCAATCTTTGTATCATTTTGTCTGCATTCCCACATCCTTTTTAAGTTCCTTCCCTTCCTTATTGTTTTTTTGTTACACTGCTGCTGCCTTCTTTAGTAAGGTTGTTTCTCTCTGCTCTGCCCCCTTTCCTTCCTGCACATATGGCAGCACACACACACCCCAGTATTGGCTGCACAGTCGATAAGTCAAAGGGTCTAGCAGGCACCTGTCACCCACAGCACCACCCTGCCTGCCTTCATCAAACCACTCCCTACTTCTGCTACACACAGTCTGTTGTTGGGAGGAAAACGATATTTTCTGTTTGGGCTAACACTCCTCAAATCCTATGTCTGTGAATTCAATAATGCATGGTCGCTATGCAAAAGACAAAACAAGATGGTTTACTCTTTTACTAAAGTATTTATCCATCCATCCATCTAAAATATTGACTTTGTGGATGTATGAGATTCACACGTGGCTAATGGATTACATTAGATTCCACACTTTGTCCCCTAAAGTTACACAAGCTCTGCGCCTCGGGGGAAGCGAGATAAAGACGACTGTGTGCTCATTCGAGCAGGAAAGCATGCAGGCAGCACCTATCCACTGATAACGGAGCAGATGGGAGGGGGGGTATCAGGCCTCTTCAGACCCTGTATAACATGGCTGTATTGATACCATGTGGACACGTAAGCAGAGTTGATACGAGCGAACCTACAAGGCTGACAGTCTCACACACTGTCCGTGATTAGACGCCATCATAAGCTCTTTACAATGTGCCACAGGTTGTGAAAGAGGCATGTTAACCAGGTCGAATGGACGATTAGGTAACTTGAAAACGAAGTCACATTCATATTGGTCGTTTCTTATTCTTATGCATATCTATATATTTAGACACCATACTCCACCCTGCTGTTTAAACATCATATTTAATTTTATCATGCAGAACATCATGCACTTTTTTCTGAGACAGGAATTTTGTTACGTTTCTCAAAAAGAAAATGATGCTAGTTTTTATCTCATATGTTTGTTTATATGTATAGTTTCTTAATATGTAGGTGTGGAGAGCTGAGCGCCGTGCAACTGCCCGTTATACTGTACATATGACAATAAAATATCTTCAATCTTGAACCAAATGATGAAGTTTTGACCCAACATTCAATTCCAGCGTTAAACCTCGAAAAACCCCAAAAGGATGTGAAATACTCAAAATGACGTGCCTTATCATTTTCATCATCGGAGTTTAGCCTGTGAAGTTTCCCCCCCCACCCTTATAAATCACACGAAGGTTACAGGATTGACGAAACATCTTGCTTGCTTGGCAGATTCACAGGAAGGCCGGAGTCTCACCTTGCAGCCTTCACAGGCGCTGACACCATAGTGGTACCCTGAGGACTTGTCCTGGCACACAAAGCAGGGCTTGTAGATGCGGGGCGGCGGCGGAGGCGAGGGCGGGCTTGGCACTATCTCTTCTGAGCTGGTACTCTGGGTCTCTATCGCTGTGGAGAGGAGAGAGCAACAACAAAGAGGGGGGGGGGTTAGTGAACACTATCAGATGGAGCGCTGACAGACACGAGGCCTTAATCGATATCAGTTGTACAAACACAGAATCGCACACACACACACAGATCTTAAACAACTCGGACAGCTGACAACATCCAATACAAATCACTAGAAGGGGAACTTAATGGATTTGTGTTTAAAGATACAAAAACTGCAAAGTGCTACTTTTTGGTTTTTAGATCTGCTACAGGAAAGACTTTGTACTACTGTACGTATGATGTCTCGTGTGTACGAGTGTTACATCGAGGGTCCAAAGACGGGTTTCTCCTCTTATACACGCCATTGTGCTTTCATGTATAGAAAGTAGAAATACTGGCTTCTCTTTTTATTTATTTTTTTATTTGCACAAAACAAACATTGACAGTTACAGACCATCTTACATTTTTTGAAATAATACAAAGCAAATAATGTGAATCACGCATACAGACAAACGAACATAAAAACAATTGTGTGTAGCAAAGAACCAGGGGGTAAATACTGGCTTCTTAACGTACAAGGTGATGTCTGTTAAAGAAGATTAAAAATCCCCACAGATAGTATTTAAAAAGAAAAAAATAATCATATTTAAGAGGCTGAAACAACGTGTCAATTTATCGACAGAAAAGCATGTGCTCTTCTGCAGGCTAAGCAAAATTATCACTGCTTCTGACCAAGAAAGACATATCTTTGTTTACTCTCCCCGACCGAACACACACCTCAGTCCCTCTTATTCAATATCCAGTAAACAGAGAGAGGCCGCTCCGTCTTCATCCAATAAGCACTAACATGACAACCCGAACAACAAGCAGGCTCCTGTATTCTGTGGGCTTGTGCATAGTAAACAAAGGCAGTCCAGGGTTGTTGGGAAGTCACCTGCTGTTTGCCTCGTGTAATATGTATTGGACTTTGACCTCAATATCCTGTGTGTTACAAAACAAAGCTCTTTAATCAAACAAAAAATCACACAGTCACAGCGGTGACCTACACCCTGGGGCCTATGGCTGACTAAATAAGTATATAATCCCTTTTTTTGAACGGTGGATTTATGAGCTAGCATGTGTGTCCCAATTGCATGGAGTTTTGTAATGTTAGAATTCCTGAGTTTAGATATCCAAACAAAGTTAAAGCTGCAATTTCTTCCATTAAAACGCTCCATTGTTGTTGGCTGTCACACAGATTCAACCGCTTTTGCTATTTGCAGTGCAAACATTACATTTTCACGCTTTTATCCAAAGCGACTGGCAATAGGCGCATTCAATGATGACGATACAAACTCCGAAAAGCAAGAATTCCTTAAATAAATTAGCTTAAAATAAGACGAACCTTCCCAAGTGCTACAAACAGATTGTAGGTGCAGTCTAAGCCGGTGTTTTCAGTCTGTGATGTAAGAGGTGTTGACTACTTTCTGCTTCACTGATTTCAAGTGAGAGTTGGGGAGTTCCACTTATTCGGAGCGACGATAACATTTTGTATTGAGGGGAACTCCCAGGGAGACGCAAGCTGATTGGCTGAAGCAGAGCGAAGTGCGTATGCTTGGGTGTATGATTTGACCATTTCCTGGATGTAGGAAGAGCTAGGAAGTCCAGCTCGTGAGCCAAAGCCTTCCCCATACAGGAATATGTGGTCATCATTGCTCCACCCAGCATCATCAGCTCAACAGCAGAGGGACTGGGAAGGTTACAAGCAGCTCAGCGTGTAAATAAGCCATCTATATTTAACAGATTGGGCTGGTGCAGCAGGCCGTCGTGCAGCTGGGAACACACACACACACACACACACACACACACACACACACACACACACACACACACACACACACACACACACACACACACACACACACACACACACACACACACACACACACACACACACACACACACACACACACACACACACACACACACACACACACACACACACACACACACACACACACACACACACACACACACACTCCTTGTATAGTGCATGTGTGCCGGTCTCAGCTTGCCAATCTCCCTGTGCATGCAGCAGATGGTGCAAGGGAAGATTACATTCAGAACAACCAAAATAAACCAACCTGATGCCCAGATATGTTCAAGGCTTCCTGGAAAAAACAACAGACACAAGCACGGCACACCAAAATCCCACCTCTGCAAAGCCTGCCTGTTATTATTCAAGTGGGGTTTCAAGTGACGCGTGACAGTGAAGCTCCCGGCAATAAAGCTTGCATTGCACGGTGCCACCTAATCAGAGCCGGGATATTAAGACATTGCGTCTATGAGGCCCAGATGTCATGTGCCACTTTGACGCCAGCCACAACCTCTCGTGATCTCGGTGTAAATAGGTCAATGTGGGTTAGAGGGTGAAACGTGGGACCACAGCCTGGAGTGACACACTTATTGAACAGAGATGCTTTTGTGAAGGAAAGAAGGAAGGAAACGAAGTGATGAAAGCAGGGAGGCACACAAAGACAGAAAACCACCATGCCCTTGAGCAATAAATACAGAGAAACACACACAAACTGATGAAGTGAGACTCATCAAGTTCGTCTAAGACACACACAGCCGTCAGGTTTTTACCGACAGCTCAGAAAACTACAGATAGGAATATTTTGGAAACTTGGAAAGGAGCGATACGATTGAGACGGGGTGTCGAAATGTTCTCATAAACAAGAATGATACTATTTTCCGACAAAGAGAGTTATGCATATGGCAGGAAGAAGACAGTTATATTGCTGTGGTTAAAAAGGGAAACATATGAGGCGATTTGTGCGAAAGCTAGGGAGAAAGGGCATCTTCTGCATCTCGATGCCATTTTGATTGGAGTCACTATGGCTCATGTTAGTTCACGCCACTTGACCATGATGTCACCACACTCACATCAAACACATTCAACTTAAACACCGCAGCTCTTACGTAACATGGCATATTGTTCTCATTAGCAAAGAACCATTCAGAGTTTTCTGCGCCCTTCTGCCTCAGTTGATGCCGACTGATTGCGGCCTTGCGTTATTAGTGTGGCCACGGAGCTATTCATCCATGTGAAAGCCTACTTCTGTCGAACGCATAGACACATATGTGCCGCACACATGTACGGGTAAACATGAAAATGGCACTCATGCCTACATATTTATAGGGCTTTCCCAGAGTCATTTAAAAAGCCTCAACGCTTGGACACACAGCGCGTAAACACACACACAGAATGCACAGTCTTAATGAGAGCACCCATGGAAATCTGGGACACGAGGACAAGAGTCTGTGAGGGGGCTGGCGACTGTAATTAAATACAATGGCTGGCTTCTGGAGCCCTGTCAGGCTGAGGCATGGAGCGAGACAATGGCAGGCCTGTGGACAGCGAGGCAGAGGGGCTCGGCAGAGAGGACAGAGCTACTTAGCCCCTCAGCAAGCCCTCGTTGGGCGCTATTCAACACCAGCCCGCATCCAAGCCCTGATCAACACCAACCATCATACAAGCATGCCTTTTGTGCAAAATCCACGAAATCATACGCACAAATACTGGAAGAAGTGACTCACGCGGGCCTGGAGGGCTTCCTTCCATCTCCTTGCAACATATTAACACTGGGAATGTGTCTGGAAAATGTTTTCGGGCCCTCAACCAGTGATGTTGAGTAACCAAGTAGACTTACTTTGAATTGAATGTTTATTTCAATTTTTCACTATTTGTTCTTCTAATATCTGCACCAGCTTTGATAACACTTGCATGCATCAATAATAATCAAAACATATCATATATATTATTCTGACATGGGCCGATCTGCAGAATAAGTAGTTTTGGTACTTTAAGTATATTTTGATGCCAATACTTGAGTAACATTTTGATTGCAGGACTCATACTCGTGTAACAAAGTAGTCCTACACTCTGGTACTTCTACTTTGAGTACTTTTCCTACCTCTGCCCTCAACAGCCTGCAAAGACACCACGGTAACTAATACTGGAGATACAGCTAGAATATCATTCCTTGGGCCAAGGGAGGGGAACAGGGAGAGACAATAACACGCCCCTACGCTGATAAATAACAAACATTGAGGAGACTTACTGATAAGAAGTCTCCGGTTGGGAGGTGAGACACACATCACACGGACTGACGGATCACCACACCTCTTGTAAACCAAACATGAGGCTGCTTTGAAGACTGCAGCCTGGCATGTTGTCAGACCAGTCTGAGGAACACACAGGTGAATCCAACGGAAACTTGAATTATTTTACATACATTTCCGAACCTCGATACAAACTAAAGTGGGAAGTATTAAGGAAGAAGGTTACGTTATCCCCTGACTTGTTAATGTATACCAAAATACACTAAAGTTTGAAACAAATTGCCCTTTATGTCATTTTAACACTTTGCAAAGTCATCCCGTGGGCCGTATGTTTGACTCCCCCATACCACTGTTAGACTCTCAACAGTGTGTGCGTCGGCAACAAATCAACAGCATACTTATCTGACGAAAACAATTGTGGACGACCTACTCCTGGACCGAGATCTCTCCTTTGATCACATATCGGACGAGTGTAATAAACCCGGTGTGCGTGCGAGAATGCAGATATCTTAATAGCTTAATGCAGCACGTTGTTCTCCAACTCGGAGCCAAAGCACCGGTGATTTAATTAAGTTCAAGTGTGAGTGGTCTGTAATACCGCTCTTCGGATTCACTTTGCATACATCATGAGCCACAAGTGCACTTAGAGAGAAGCCGCGCCCGCGCAGCCACATCCTCTACAAGCAATCACAGCATGCCTGGACTGAAAACGGACAAATATGCACAAGGCCCGAAATGAAATCTACTCTGATGATGAACTAAGCGGAGCTGTAGTAGTGACATAAGATAGCCTGGCAAACATCAGCACTTCAAAGGCATCGAGACCGACCCACACACAACACACACACACACACACACACACACACACCACACACACACACACACACACACACACACACACACACACACACACACACACACACACACACACACACACACATCACACACCCACACAACTACCACCACACAGCACACACACACACAACCACACACACACACACACACACACCAACACACCACACACACACACACTACACACACACACACACAACACACACACACACACACACCACACACCACACACAACACCACACACCCACACACACACACACACACACACACACACACAACACACACACACAACATCACACAACCACACACACACACACACACACCACCACACCACACACACACACACCACCACACACACACACACACACACACACACACACACACAATTATCAAGCCTCAGACTCTGCTGTCTTTGCCCAGTTGCAGTTCCTTGAGGTTCAGCTCTGGGTTAGTCCTCTGAGATTCGATTACCTTCATCACCGCTGGTCACTGAGCCCAGACTGTGAAGCATATTAATGAGATTCTCACCGTCATTAGCGAGGAAGGTAACTACCTTAGCAGGCTGGCTGGCCGGCTGGCATTGTCGGTAAAGTGAAGTGAGAAGATGAGAGCCGGCAGGAGGAGGAGAGGGGGCGGGTCTTCCACTTGGTTGAATCCTCCTCTATCACGGGCCATTGTGTTCCCATGGCTGGCCATTAGGTTATTTGGACACACACATGCTGGCCATGTGTCAGATACATGCAGGAACATATAGAGGTCCATTTGTCTTTCCATGCAGCGAGCGTACTGGAGAGGAGACAGCGCACAGACCACCGTGCCACAGGCTGCCGCATTAGGGCCCACTTTGAAGTCTGCTTAAAATAATGAAGCAGGGTTGCCAATGGAACAGCCTCGGGGACGGGGGCCTCCTCGCAGAAGCCCTTGGAGTTGTAGGGCCCAATGGATCATGCATGTCCATAAAAATGACTGGCAGCAACGCGAGAGCTTTGATGTGCAAGTAGAAACAGAGCAACAAGTGAGCGGAGAGGTGCATCCCTCGTGCACAGTGCTCGACTTCTGCCTAATATTCAGACTTTTTCTTTAAGTCAGGAATGTTTGGGAAGCAGCAGGGAAACGATACACACACACACATGCGGGAATCTTTGTCAGCACTATTCATTTACTGGAGGGGGAAATGGGACTTCCTTGCTTACAGGGAAATCCTGCCATTCTCTCACGAAAGCGTCACAACAGCTCTGCGCTGGAAAGGGATGGGGCTCTGCTCTTCCACCTTCACACTGATTACCGACAGCCAAGCCATCTGCATATGAGCATCTACCGTCACGCGCCTACTGACAGCTGTGAGAGAGCGACAGTGGGGGTGCGTTTGCGTTCCAACAACACGAGTCGTGAACAGTTATTAGGAGGGGAGAGGGGGCGGAACCTGGGGAGAGGGGGAGGAACCCTGGCGGCAGGGCAGACAGCCATAAGTGAAAACACACACACGGAGGAAGGAGAGCAGTGGAGGTTAACATGGGGCAGGGGGGCAACAGCCAGCCTCACGCCTCCCGTATTCACTGTAACTGAATCCAGCCTTTCCACCTCCGACTCGCGCCACTTTCCACCTTCATCTTCCCCTTTACCTGTCCCGCTTCCTGAGTCTGACATTCTCTTTGCTCTCCAACAGTGACAGGAAGTCCTTTTTAACATCTTACATCCTCCCGTCCATCCTTGCCAAAGAGATTTGTCTTTTCGAGCAGCATCACTACAGCGAAAGCTTTCCAAATCTGACAGTAGGAATTTCACTATTAACCAAAATAATACAACAAATTGAAACGGATAAATTACAGTATTAAATGTGCCTTATAGAATTGATCCTGATTCCGTTACATGAGGATAACTCCCACTCAGATCATAAAGTTATTAGGAGCGTATTAATCTGCATGTTCCAGTGAGGGCGAGTGAGGAGGATTACTGAGGATCCTCCTGCCTAACATACAACGTGTCTAGTTTGCAGTCTACTCATGTGAAGAACAGAGCATGGCCGCTGCCACGAATGATGAGCATCCGGGCTTTCCGAGCAGGAACATACTTGCTGTGTTGCGCAATGACAGTTGTTTGACATGATACATGGCTTCTAATGGAGTCATAACTTATGTTTTCTTATCACACGTCTGACGCTCACAGAGTAAAGGGAGGAAGAGCACGGATCAAGCTGAGAGCTTAATCTGATTCCAATATAATGTTCTGCTGTGCATGACACAATCACTTCTACTTAACAGAGTATGTTATGGTCCACATTTCAGAGGATGGCAGCATGCTGTTTTTGCAACCATTGCAGATATTTAAGTCTTGCAGGGAGAGCAGAAATGGATGTGACAGCCTGAGTCCTTAAGGACTGCACAGTACGTCTGAAGGCTACGCTCGCTCCAAGACTCACATTTGATGGATAGTGCTCCAAATTGAGGCCAAATAGTTCCCTCCATCTAGAGTGTTACGGCAAGAAAAACACGAACATGAGTGATAGATGAGGGTCCGAGCAGAGGCCGAAGGGCAAGGCGCTGCAGAGCGGAGTCTTTCTTGTCTGTTATAGCGATCCCTCCCCAACAGCAGGAAATGGTGGGCCAGAAGTGGGGAAAACACCAGGTTGTGTTTAGCAGGAGTAATTTATGGTATCTCTACATCTTGGGAGGTGTGGAGGAGTTCGGGGTGGAGGAGTTCGGTGTGGGTGTGTATACGAGTATGTGTAAATATGTAACATTACATGTATGCATTCCTTCTCTTTGATTACACAAAAAGCATGAAAATGTGCAGCTCGTGCAAAACGAGTGCATCTGGCTGTTTGCATACTCGAGTGTGTGTGTGCAGCGTATGTGCACGGCAGCCTGTGCGTGTGAACATCAGCATGTTCTTGTCTGAGCGAGGCCTGGTTTTTATCAGCCCGGCGGCCCCCACCATGTTCCAAAGCCCTTCTCCAGGGGCCCAAGATAACTTCCCTCTCCACGCTGCCAGGCCTCTGAAATAACAACACACCAGGTTTTCCTATCACTGCTGCCCGTGCAAATGGAGGAGGAACTCGGAACATGTGTGGACAAACTAGGGTGCGGGGGAGGGAGGGGGGGGGGGGGGGGGGAAGGGATCGAGCAGAAGGCAGAGGTGAGGTCCACAGGGGCCAGGCATCTCGCAGCAGCTTCATGTCAACCGTAGGAGCTTCTGCCACATGCTAGCAGAGGTTTTAATAACTAAGTGCATTGACGCAATTCTGAGAGGCTTCTACTTTGAGAGTATTTCCATTTCATGCTTTTTAACTCCACTACAATTCAGAGGCAAATCGTTTACTCCGCTACATTTGTGTTGTACCTTTAGTTACTTTGCAGATCTGGATGAATGATGTGAAATATAATCAACTCTTAAATCAGACTTTATTTACAGCTGGAGTAAATTCACAAGCTATCCTGCAGTACACAACGTTAATAAAACTAGCTGCAACTTTACCAGCTTTGAGAACACTTTAATGCATCCATAATTATAATCAGAACATATGTTAGCTGTAACAGAGTATTCCTACACTCTGGCACTTTTATATAATTACAAGATCAGAGCACTTCTACCACATCTGAATGCCGGGCATCAGCTAATTATGAGCATAAAACAAAACAGAAAGCACACAAAACTGTGGAATTCCTTCAATCACATGAGCGTCTGAATGTTAATGGCAACAAACATAAAAAGGCAGCCATCTTGCCAGAGAGAAACACAAGTTCCCTGGCAACAGCGCTCCCTTTCAACCCCGAGTAACACCGTGTAACTCTACCAAGCAGCTGTCTGTGCTGCTGACTGACGGGGGGCAATGTGAGCTGGCACTTGCCCCGAGGTGACTGGAGATATTTGGCATGAGCTGATGGTGAGGGACGTGGCGGTGGGCACAGGGGGGCAAAAGGCCGGCAGAGGATACCAGCACGAGGACAGGCACAGGGTGTGTGGGGCATGGACACTCCTAACATGATATCTGTAGTGAGTGTGTGTGTGTGAGGAAGGGGAAATGTGTGTGTAAAGGAGTCACAAATAGTCTGAACATACAGTTGGGACATGGCAGTTCTTTCAACATGGTATGGAGGCTTTGAACATGTAGGATTCTGCTACACATGTCAATAATACACCAATATTTTGGATGGCATAATGTTGTAAAATGGCATTAAAATCGTCTTTTCACGATTTATAAGCACCAAAAGTCCACCATACAACTTTGTCGCAGTATGGATATTGTGATATAAGGTCCAACATTTTGTAATATTAAATGTTTTCCATGTTGCCCAGCCCTATGAATATGAACAGAGTTATTCTGAATGGGAGAAGCCTTTCCCGTGTCTAATCCAAGTGATAACAAGAGGCACTTTATGCCCTCAACTTTAGAATGAATTTATGTTTACGAGCCGATCAAAAGCATTTAGCAGCTGGGCAACATCACTGATCTATTTTAAGAGATGGCAAGAAACCAGGAACAAGGAAAAGATAGAGGCGGAAGAGAGGGCATCTGAGGAGAAACGGCAGCCCTTCAAATAAAAGAGGCGCCTGCTGTCAGGTTTCGCTTCCAGACACTATTGAGAATGTGAGAAAGAGAGAAGGTGTAACCTCCCTTTGTCAACTCTCTCAAAGTGAATTAACAAACCCTTCCCAGAGACGCACAGCTGCGATAGCTCCTGGCACAATCATTCAAGATCAAGGTCACCATTGGATCATAACACGAAAAACACACACGGGTGAAACCACAGGCTCTCGCAAACCGGTCTTTAATGCTACCGGCTCTGACTGTGAAAATGTCTTCATGAAACATTAGCCTCCCTTTTACAGAGCGGCCGCGTTGCTTAATTATAGAATCGTGTGCATGAGTGGATGCACTGCCCTCACGCATGCAAGGAGCTATGGTGCCAAAGCATTTTTTTAAACCTACCCAATCCAGAATTAGCTCGCAAAAACATTTACGGTTAGCATTTAAGTCGGCTGGAGCTCTGGTCTAACAGCCACTTAGAACGAGTGCAACCACCAAACAAGCTTCTATTCCCGCTTTTCACGTAAAATAAAGGTCAACGACATTACAAGCAACCTGTAATAAGAGGTCAAAGGGTCAGAGGCCTGGATATATTCCTGTGAACTTAAAATAATCACTGGGAAAATAAATACAAATGAGTGAAGAAGAGAGGTTGTACGTCATTAGATTAATGCACACTATGCAAAACATTTAATTTAAGTGTTGCCAGTTCTGCACAACCCTCTTTCAATTATTTGCACATTTGTACACAAGCTACCTCTCTTGGTATCTGCACAGCTTTCCTTTCATAAAAATACTGCATATATGTTAATCTAATTTAGATTTTGTCATAGTGCTATATTATGTAGTTTTTTGGTGTATCCAGATTTAATGTAAATAATTCCCTGTATCTTAATTTAAAGGAGGGGTAGGTAAGTTTGAGAAACCGGCTCGAGTGCGCTAGAATTTGAAAATACACAGCCGGAACAAATCTGCCACTTCCTCACAGAGCCCCTCCTCCAACACACACAACGCGCACATGACCAATGAGGGCACGAGATAACTTTGTGCCCCGATGGAAGGCTGACAGGCAGGTAGGCCATCCAGTTACTTTAGCCGGGCCGGCTCAGATGATTGGTCGTGCTTTTTACAGCACTACAGCTTCCACAGATGACTTGTTTAATGGATTTTTTGTCAAAGCACTTAAGATATTCATTGCTATCGGGATGTTAAGAGCATTCCATGGAATATAACAAAAAGTGTATCTCGAGCCGGTTTCTCAAACTTACCTACCCCACCTTTAATATCATTTTTTAAAAATAGCTTTTTATAATTGTTCTCATTTTTTTGGTTTTTCTTCCATTTTATCTTTAACTGTGTGTGTGTACCATACACACCAAGGAATATTCCTCCTATGTGTTAACCTACTCGGCAACACATCTGTTTCTGATACTTAGAGATTGGAAGATATGTGCGCATATGATTTCAATCAGAATGAGATCATACACACATTTCATTAAAAACAGGTGAAGAAATATCGCAAAACGTAACGCGTGCCATGATTCTGTCCGCTAAAATTACATCCACACACATTAATCAGACCCTATTCATCTGTATCGAGCCGAGCGCCACACACAGAGCCTCTCCGTGTTTGAAGGCCAAAAGACCCTCATGAATGCTCCTGCTGGAGTGTTTGCTCTCCTCTCACTCTTAACAGAGAGGTTATCTGCCTATTGATACCCTCTAATCCAATGTGACTGGCAGCATTCAGGGCCTTCGTTCTTAAGCGCATATTTAACAGTGGAGGAAGCAGGTCATAAATATGGAGGGGTAAAAGAGGCTATTTGCATTAGAGGGCTGAAGTGGACTAGTGGAAAGGGGGGAACAAGGGATCAAGAGAGAAGGGAGAAAGAGAAGAGGCTCTGGGGAGGAGAAGAGAGGATCAACAGGGACAAGCTTTGTCATGTTAAACTGCCTCTCTCCACTCGTGTTCTCCCTTTCCCCTCCCCTCCCCTCACTCTCTCTCTCTCTCTCTGTGGACGACACAATAGTCAATCACAGGGGGAAAAGATTACAAGGGGCTGATCTTCTCAACTTCAGAGCAAGAGCGGGATTGTGGAAGTGGGGGAGGCTCGGCGAGTGGAGTGTGTGTTTGAAAACGCTAAATAATCTCACCGGGCCGCTCTCCTTCAAATCCAGACACACATTCAGGCTCGTCGCTTCACGTTCTCTTCAACATGAGTTAGAGCTAATAGTTAAACTCGCTTGTAATTATCCCCTCGCCTTCAAGCCTCAGCAGGATAACGTGCATTCCTCTTCTGTACCTGAAACCCGTAATGACATCAGTTGCCTTCATAAATTAGCCACCAATGTCAAGTGTTGGAGTTGAAAGCATATCATTGAGGATGTAAGTGGAGGTATTTGCAAAGGGTGTGGACCAAAGGATGCAGCGAGTGTGTCATTATCCCGTCACGAGTCTGTTAAAGAGCTCAGTGATGCCCGGGACCCGAGGAGGTTACTAGGTCAACGTGGGGGTTAAAGTGGCCTTAAGACCCCGAGGAGACAGCTGACATATTTAGAATCACCAGACGCCGAGGACACAAGCCAGAGTCACATGGATGAGACGGAAAACACCAGATCGTTCGTAAGGATTCTACACATTCGTCCGGTGAGATTACTACGATGCGCGCTCAGGCGGCTAATCCGACGGAGATCACAGTGGTAGCTTTGAACACCTTAGGCTCTCCAATGCACACAGCCGCTGCTCTCCTGCTCATGCACCCTAATGATGACGGATGACACACATTTGATTCAGCTGTCTCGATGTGTGGCGTCAGGGGGCTCCTTAGTGCAAGATTTGGGCCGAGCGAGAGGAGAGAACGGGTGGGCGGGGAGAGGCAGACTCATTTATCTTTTAGTGTCAGCGCTAATGCAGAGAAATAAATAAATAAAAAAGAGGTGCTTGTCGGTAGCACCGTGCTTAGGGGGAATAGCTGAGGAGAGCAGGCAGAGTCATCAAGGAAGCGGCAGTGGGATGTTACTAGAGATGTAATGAAGGACATGTTTAGCTTCCTCGGGTAGGGGTTGAGCTTGTCCCTTCTTCGTCTGTGTGTGTGTGTGTGTGTGTGGTGTGTGTGTGTGTGTGTGTGTGTGTGTGTGTGTGTGTGTCTCCACAGACACTAACTTCCTGCATGGATCCCTGACCTTTCCACATAGCCTGGAGGGAGCTATTTGATCATCACACACACACACACCAACTGGTTTTTAGTGAGACAAAGTTCATTTTCCCTACAATGTCAGTCGAAAGAAATGTGGTATTTTGCAGATAGAATAGAAAATAAATACATTTTTAATATGGAAGATAAAAACATGTTTTAGCCGACAATATCACACCGGTTGACTGGCCAATAGAAACAGCAGGTATAGAAACACGACTGGCTTATTCATGACATGACATGTTTGACTTGAAATGCTGTTTCGCCCATTGCTCTAGATTATTATTTATTGTATTTAATATTTATATGTACATGCAAAAGATGCAACACGAAGCTTCAATATACTCTTGGTAAAGGTTTAATGTAAAGGTTTTGTTATCTAACAGTTTAAAAACGCAATTCAAGGAGTGACCAGCATCAGATAAGTATTTATGAGGACAACTGGATTAAAAACACTTTGTGCCTCCGTGTGTAAAACCGTAGACATGCCTCTTCCATCTGTAAGTGCATGTGTACACACACACACACACACACACACACACCACACACACACACACACACACACACACACACACACACACACACACACACACACACACACACACACACACAGCACACACACACACACACACACACACACACCACACACACACACACACACACACACACACACACACACACACCACACACACACACACACACACACACACACACACACACACACACACACACACACACACACACACACACACACACACACACACGTTGAAGAAACCCGAGCCTCAGGTGAGCCTGTTGTTAATGCTGCCATTTCTCCCTCCTGTCCTCTTTCCCTCTGGGTCCAGTTAACCCCAGCTGGCCCCTGCCGACTGGGCCTTGTGACGGGGGCCTCATCATGACCCTGAGGGTGACTGGGCGACGCTCACTGCGACCCAGCTCCTCTGCAAGTAGCAACACACGCCTCTCCCAGTTAACTTTGTCCATTAAGCAAAGTGGGGTCCATTCATAATTTAACAGTTTCCAATGTATAATTCAAGGGATGAGGGGACCCGTCATGAATAGCGACACACACAGGTGAGGAAGGAGAGCCATACTTTAAATACTGAGCAGAGCATAATTTTATTACACATCTGTAAGACAGCTCGGTTGTTGTGTTGAAAGGGAAGTCGGGATGGATCCTAATGTCAATCTGTGATTAATTAATAAAGCGCCAGGCGATGGAAAGAGAACAAAACTGCTGAGAAAAGATGGAGAAGTTACAGGAAGTGGGCTGCCACAAAGAGACAAAGTGATAAAGAAATGAACTGTCATGTGAGAGGGACTTGGAGAAGCCACGTTTCCCTAATATATCTTGATGAATAAATCACGCTGAATTACAGAAAAACTGGAAAGAGACCAAAAGAAAATTAGGGCAGGGCATTCAAAGTGTGAGAAGGCAGGTTTGTAGTAACCCCCCTCCACACTCCGCTGTGTAGGCGAGGGTCCTGAGGGAGACACCGACGTTAATACAGTTATTAAGCCTCTCCACTGAAGCCTGCTCCACCTCCACAACCCTCAGCATCAAGGAGCTCTCTCCGCCTGCCAAGCAGCGGGCGAGCTCTCCTGCTTCGACAATGAGATCAAACAGTCCCAAGTAGGCCAGCTCAGGGGAAGCCAGTGATGGAGTCTGAGCGTGGAGCAGCGAGGGCAGGTGGGGTTGGGCATGTCAAGCCATGGGAGCATCCCAGCAGGCTTTAGGAAACCCAGCAGGGAGGGGGGTGGGCTTCAACCTTGGAGTAGTTCATGCTTCCTCATTCTTTAAAGTCAGCTGACCAAGATTCCCATGCATCTCTTCCAGGTGTCGGGGATTACAGCCATGAAAGGCTTGAGCGAGCATATGTGCGAGAGCGGATTTCTGCTCTGGCTAACTTCAGATGTACGTAGCTGTGGGTTGATTAGAGGTGAGGAAGGTGAGGCTGGGTGGCCAGGTTACCCCCGGAGCACTTGAGGGTAGACTTTCATGTGCGGCTCAGAGGGAAATCCTCTCTCTGAAGGGATCCTAGCGGGCCCCCACTGCAGCACAGTGACATGTGTCTAATCGCTGCATTACATCCAATCCATAATTCACACGGGGCAGAGAAGATTAGTGTTGGCCCTCCTGCCTGTATGGCTACAGGCAGGAGGGCCACATGTGGGCAGCCATGCAGCTTTGCACGCAAGGTACAAAGTAAAAAGTGCTGGCTGGCTTCAGCTACCGCCCATCTGCCCTCAACGTTTAACTTCTCTTTTTCTGAAAAGGCTTGATTTGGAGCGAGCTAAAACTTGATGAAGGTGGACATTGGAAACACGTTTTGCCAAGGCGTCTTCTGCACCCGTAGGTTATAAAAAAGCTATTTTGTGTCATTATGACACTTAAAAAACTGAAAAGAATGAAGATGGATAAAGACATGGGCATGATAAAGACATGTGCTGTAATGGGCTAATTAGGATGGGGGATATATAGGTCATTCTGTACCAGACTCAATTTGCCAGCGCTGGCCTTATTGGCAGCTATTGAGTCCAAAGCTCAATCAGTCGCTGTAGAAATGTAATAATAAAAGTCACCCACCAAGCCTCTCCCTTCCCATGTCTGTTGTCCCTTGCCAAATTTCCTCCCTCTTTTTCTCCCCTTTTGCTCTGCAGTACTTTCTGTTCAATGGCGAAAAGGGCAAAAATCCGGAGGCCAAATATGACATTAAACCCCAGAAAGGCTCCACAGAGATTATTTGAAAATGCCAGCACTCCCTTCCTCTCCCGACGCCTGAGATCTCTCCCCCGCTCGCTTTCTTTCAGCTGAGAGGTGCTGACAGCCCAGACACAATAATCCAGCTCCAACAGCCACAGTGGCAACGGTGCAAACGGTTTCCCACGTATGGCACAAGGGCAAAGCTGGGTATTGCGCCGTGGAGGTGGCAAAGAACCGAAGTGTGCAACTTGACAACTCCTGCTTAAACTGTTGTCACCTCTTTCTATTGGTCAACCCCCGGTCAAGAGCAGAAACAGATAGGAGGCCAAGATGTCAAAGGGCATCTGATTGTATCTCTTTGATCACAGCAAAATCACACCAAACAATGGAGTGTACGTGTGCAAAGGGCAAGACAATAACTCGACAACCTCGTTCGAACCCAAGCGAAAACACAGTTGGGAAAAGGTGAATGGACACGCAAGCTCGAGTTGTGCAGAACCGATTGAACAAAGCCTCTCTTTCCAACTCGCCCTCCGTCTTACCAAATATAGCTTTCCTCAGGATAACAGAATGTGCTCTCTCTGCTCCAAGTGCTGCGTGGCTGCATATTTCCCCATCAGCCCACCCCCTTCCCAAATTTTAAGGAACATCCGGCGGCCGACGGGACTTTTGAAAACACTGACTAGGAATACACAAAGACGTTCATGTGTCTAGTTTCGTCCAGAGAGGAAGGTTCATGTCATCCTAGGGGCCTTATCTCGGTTGATTTACAGGCCCGTGCATTGTCTCCGGGGATGGAACATCAGAAACAAAACTCCAACTTAACCGGACAAGCATCAAAGCGGGTTACATATGTATTCTACGCAGAACAATGAGCGCCCCTCGGCATCTGACATGACCACTTCATTATTGTGATATCTCCCCCTCTCCCAGCCGAGGTACTTCACCAACAATGGCGCTGATAAGACACTGCAGGTCACAGCGAAAGTTAGACAATACGTCTCTCTGAAATGAAGGGCCCGCTTGATATCAGAGCGGGGTCCCTTTTAACACACAGTGGCTCTATTCATAACAAACAGGATCCAGCCGCCTCGGTGTCTTCTCGTTTGCCCCTCTCAACCTACACGTGTTCGGATGTGCTCGGCTACAGGGCATCTTCCAGTTCACACGACGCTAATATCACAAACGGGGTTACGGGGAACAAGCGGCCTGTAACCCGAGCCGCCAGTCGGACATGCCGTCCTATCCGTCACTATCGAGCACTTCGCTCTTCTTTCCCACCTTCGCCGCACTGTTTGCAGTCTATTTCATCCCGGTCCCAGATGGGCCTTCAAGAGTCTAATGTCAGAGTGCCGGCCTCCAGCCAGACACGTAATGAATATGAAATGATTCAGAGGGGCTGTGGGAAAGAGAAGACAGTGGCGTCCAGACAGACCGAGCTCCTCTCTCTCTAAGTGGGACCACATTGAGGTAGACCGACTGAAGAGAGAACCAAAGAGACGACGATACACAATATGGATATCTAAAGTTACTTTAAAAGACGCTTCTATAAATCAAGACCTACAGAAACGTGCCCCTTCATGCAGCCTTGGGGCATGTTAAAGACATCAACACCAGGTTTCATGAAAGGCAGGTATATAAGACCTCCAGTTATTGGCCGCAGTGAGACGTATCTTCTATCCTAAGATCTGCAGGGTGATTAATACAAGCAGGATTCTAGCCAAGGGGGGACTTTGTTGTTCTGTGTGCACAGCGCTCCCTTTTCTTTTTCGCGTTAAATACAAACATGATCCGGGGCAGGAGCGTTCTCTCCTGCTCCTTAGTTACCACCGCTGACTGGGATGGCAGCAACACGGTGCTATTTTCTGCTCAGACAGCAGAAGAACGGCCAGGCTCTTGTATTTTTAGCATACTAACCTCTAAACTATTTCCTCGGCTGTCCCGCTCTTTAAATAGAAGGGCATTCCATCGCTGTGTATGTGTGTTTGTGTGAATTTTTTGAAGTGTTCACAGTTGTCATCCATGTGATGTTAACACAGGTCCCCAGAGGCAGACTGGGGATGGGTATGTTGGTGGAAGCGACCGCCCAGTGCTCTCGCCTAAAGCTAGTGGCCGACTACAGTAAAGGAAGGCGGTGGCCCCCCACAACTGATGAAACAAGGCGACATTCAATGTAATCACTCTATATATAGTGGATGTTGGCAAAAAGAGGGGATTGGAGGGCAGGAAGTCTTGTAAAATATGAGGGAAAATTAGGGCAGGCGAGCATTAAAGATTAATCGTGGCACTGACTGCCCGGCTCAGGCTTGCAATGCCACCATGGAGATGGGAAACAGAAAGCAGAGAGGGGGGAGAGAAAGACAAAGTGGGAGAGAGAAAGGAGACACTTTGGGAATGAAAATGCCTCGCAGATGAATTCTGGGGTGATGAATGTCCCTGGTTCAATACCCAGATGAATTTATGTGTGTTCCATTATGAGAGGGTGGGGATGAAACATGGAGATAGGGCGGAGAGATGGGGAAAGGAGGGGGAGCCCGTTCTCAATGTGCTGGTGAGCTAGCCATGCAGAGCTCATTGCGAACAAGCCATCTGTAGAGATAAGTAAAGAAGTGATTACAACAGGCCCGGCTCAATTTCTGACAGTTGACGCTTGACTGCCCCCGTAGAGCCGAATTGATTTAAATGAAGAAGCTATGAATATTTTAGAGGGAAGAACCCCCCTTTAACCTGAACTGTTTCGATCTCACTCCTACCTCTCTGTGTGTGTGTGTGTGTGTGTGTGTGTGTGTGTGTGTGTGTGTGTGTGTGGTGTGTGTGTGTGTGTGTGTGTGTGTGTGTGTGTGTGTGTGTGTGTGTGTGTGTGTGTGTGTGTGTGTGTGTGTGTGTGTGTGTGTGTGTGTGTGTGTGTGTGTGTGTGTGTGTGTGTGTGTGTGTGTGTGTGTGTGTGTGTGTGTGTGTGTGTGTGTGTGTGTGTGTGTGTGTGTGTGTGTGTGTGTGTGTGTGTGTGTGTGTGTAGAGATACAGGGATAGACTGTAATTATTGATAGTGAGATTACGGCCTTATGTCACAATGTCTGCAATCAGCAGCCTTTTTAAGCCCTGACGAATCAATGACACTGCCCGGATCTTTTCAGTCTGCCCTGCTTTGTTCATCAAAGTGGGCTTTGCAGTGTACACAAACCCTTGTTTGGGGATTTAGCGTCAAACTAGACTGGCGTACAGTACTCTCCGCCTGCTGCCTCCAGGCTAATTCTCTCTACAAACAAGCCGGGGCCCTATCGGTGGGGCCTGTGCGTGTGTTCACATAAAAAAACTGACCTGATGAAAATATGCTGAATATCTGACAAGCTCAACATGGAGTGCCGTTGCAATATGCCACCCTCAGGAGAAAATAAAAGTTGCCAGTCAGCCACAGCCTTGTTTGTGCATATCCAAAGGCAAAGGTAAAAGACCACACCCTCTCATTTCACCTTCAAAAGATGACTGACTCTACCGGCATTAACAAACAAAAATGTGTCTCCCTTAATCATGGGTAGGGTTGCAAAATTCCAGGAATTTTCAAAGATGGAAACTCTCCACGGGAATTAACGGGAATAAACTGGGAATTTTCTAAATTGAAGGTTGGCTCTTCATAGGGAACTCAAATATATTTGGGGAAAGTATATTTTAGCATAATCTTGACTAAAAACAAACAGATGCCATTCAAGTACACTTGAATATCCATGCCATAGCACACTGCTTACTGCATGGCTATTGAGACCACACTGGTTGGCATTGGGGCAAACCTAAGGCTCTCTGAGCCGGACACAGAGCCATCCTCAACAAGGCTGGACAGTGACACTGAAGAGGACGACTCAGAGTGTGATGTTGATGAGGCCCAGGAAGAGCCCGTTGACTGAAAGGGTTTAGCCAAAATGCAGAGGATCGCTTGAAGGAAGATTTGCATGTTTAATAGGACTTGGAGGGAGAAGGCTCTTTTCATTTAACATTTTGAATGGGACTTTGTGGGGATTTTTGGATGGGGGTGCATTTTTGTTCATTTTTTAATGAGTGGGGTTGGGGGGGGGATGAGTAATATTTAACTCAACATTCCTGTTTTCGTTCTTCAATGAAACAAATAATTGTTCAATAAAATAATTAAAACTTGTTCTGTTAAAAAGGAATCTGTTGAAATGTCATGTTTTTTTGTTTAATTTTGCATCGAATATTTCCAAAATTCCCCAGCTTAACTTCCCATGGAAACTTTCCGGAAATTTACCGGAAACTTTCCGCCCCTTTGCAACCCTAATCATGGTGACATCCCAATCTGAGGTTATCTCTTTTAGTACATAAATGCCTCAATATGATATATCACATAAAAAAACGGCAGCAACAGCTTTGAAGGTTGGTGGCAAGGTGCTGCTTTGGGAGCGAGTGATGGCAGGTTGTGAAATGCTGCCCTGCGGCCTTTCCCAGGAGAGCGGCAGCAGCAGCAGCAGTAGCAGCAGCGTTGAACTCCCTTCACCCCGGTGCCATTACAAACATACCTTGATGACAAAATGTGTTATTGATGTTCACCTGAAGGTGAAAGGAGGCGTGTTTCTGTGGACATACAGAAACACGTCTCTTTCGCGCACGCACACAAACACACTTTCTGTGGCATTCAGGCTACTAAATCACTGTCGCCCATGGCTGAGAGGGGTTAGGCAGACGTGGCTCTAGACTGCCTGACGCTTCCCCCTCTCTCTGGAAGAACCTTGTCTCAATGCTGTCCATCCATCCTACCATTTCCATCAAGTTCATAGCAACAAAGCCCCAGGAGGAAAGGTCATTCGCCCATCTACATGTCCATGAAAGCATCAAGCTCCATGGACGTTTAATAGCACATGGAAAATAGCATAAGGCTCAGGGACTTGGCATTGACATTAAGGACAAAGGCTCCAGTTCAGCAATATTAAAGGCCAGGAATTTGCGATGCTGTTTCACATCAACAAAGTCACAAGTTGTAAATTCTATGACAGTTGTAATCAGCTTTGCCAAGAATTCCTCAGTGGATTAATCAAGAAATTAAATGTGGTATTTATGTTCTGCCTTAGATGACCTTTTCTATAGCCGTTTATGAAAGCAACCTCCCTTCAATGCCAAACTACTACAGTACTCACTTATGTTTGGGGACAGAACTAGCTTCTCTCTGCTCTGTTTATGTATTTCTCAATTCCCTGACTAACATAATCCTTACATATAAATAAAGAGGGGAAGGATTGCAATTCTCAGTTATTTCGCAAGGCCAACCCCAATCCGTCACTTACAGTTTTCTGTGTGTTGCTATACACAATTGCTACATTGACTTGGTGCCTCGGCCTCAGAAAGCTAAACCACATGGGTTTCCGCTTCACCAGCAAAGCTCAAACTTCCTTGCTTTTTTCCCTCTCCATAAGTATCCACTCCAACCAACCTCCCCCTTCATCACTGCCCAGAATTGCTCCTGCTCATGCAGTCCGTTGCACCGAAAAACAATAAAATACCATCTGTTTTTTCTTGAGCCTCGTCTCCTGCTAGGCAAAAGGACTTCCGCACTTAAATACCACATGAGTCAGATTAAGCCGCCAGTCACTTGCCCCTCAGACACAAAGCGTTCGTGTCCAATAGCCCACTCAAACGGACCTGCCTTCAGAGGACAAACTAGCTAACGCTTGTCCTTCTCTCTGCCTCGTCTACTCTCTATGGAAATCCCTGGTGATCGCTTTCTTTCGCAGCACTGTGGATAGCCTGAGAGAAAATACAAAGAGCAAGAAGTCTATGGGCTAGTGAGCATTAGAGCCCACCATGCAATCCCCCAATCCTTCATACCCCCCATTTTTTAGTGTGTGACAGTCATGTGAACAAGGCCATGCACATTCTTTCATGCATGAGCCCATAATTGCTGTAAGGATTCTGGCTGGCAGAAAAAAGCAAGTGCATTTAATCTGCAAGGCCAGAGTATTTCCCCCATGAAGTTGCTCTGATTATAGCTCACTGATGTTGTTTGTATCTGGACAAACCTGCGCTGACAGCAACTGGATGGTAACAGTCAAACAACTAAAGTGGCAGCATCCTTAAAGGACTAATAACATCAGGGATGAAGCGCCCCTATGATCTGGATTCACGCCAAGCCACTTAATGGATCCAGGAGGCCGTTTACTTCTGTGAAGATGCCATTGAGTGCACTCTGAGAGCCCGTCTGTAAAGCCTGTAATGAATAGTTGCCCAATGTGGAGAGGTTGAAGAAACAAGAGGACCAAAAAGGAAAAGCACTAAGGGGGTAAAACAAATGTTTAGCTCCATCAGCAATCTGTTTCCAAACCCACGTGCAGAGGATAACATACTGAGAGACTGCAGAGACTACTGTCTGTGAAGTTGGTATTTTAGAAAAGTCCAGAAAGAGACAAAGGCAGCAGCAGATGTTTTTGGGATTGTCTCGTGCTTTTGAGCCTTGGATTCCTGCTTAAGAACGGGAGGTTAAAAGGAAAAAAAACCTTGCTCTGTTGTGTCTGTTTTGTTTTCTATCCCTGTGATCCAATAAGCCTGTGAGCCACGTGATAACACTAACGGATGTTGTGCCTCCCCACTCTCAACCCCCCCCCCCCCCCCCCCGGTTGTGCACTAAATGTTTTATTACATTCAAGCAGTAAGGCAAAGAGCAGCTATGCTAACCCCCACCCACCAACTGACACACACACACACACACACACACACACACACACACACACACACACACACACACACACACACACACACACACACACACACACACACACACACACACACACACACACACACACACACACACACACACACACACACACACACACACACACACACACACACACACACACACACACACACACACACACACACACACACACACACACACACACAAGCAACACAATGTGGAGTCGAGTGAGGGATCAGAGGTCTTTTCCTGGGCAAAACCCCCACAGTCTCCCTCAGACGAGCTCACATGGTTTGAATCAATGCTGCCACTAGAGCTGTTTAGTGGGTCAGTTCGATAAAAACTATGAAGCCTGCTTTGGAAAAAAATGCACGAGACTTCTCCTTTTAGTCCAGAGACATTTCGAATTTCATGCAAATTGGAAGTAGGAAGCAGAGAAAAACTACAGCGCTCACACAACCATTCTTAGTGGTTTCGGTGCAGGAATTGCCGTTTTAACTTCCCTTTGTCGTGTGTTTCTATAGTCTTTCGACGAGAAGGAAATTGGCCCTTAAGAGCCTGTGGAGATTCCTGCCTTTTACACTCCTTCAGCTGTGAAAGACAACAGAGCTATCTGTTCGATAAAGGCCTGCTGGAGCTTTGTGCAGTGCAGCTCCTTTGAGGTAAAGAATGGGATCGTCCTCGCTGATACTTTCTTGTCGCAATAAAACTCTCTTATTGCAGCAGATACCGTATCAATAGACTTAAATCTCCCATGAGTGGCGGTGGTTGCTCAACCCACGGAAAAGAAACCCACACCTAACTCGCATACATGCACAGTGACTGAATCACACATTTTAAATAAGTCCTACTGACATTTTAAAGAATCATCATGCAATGACACGCTATTTTTAGACATGGCAGAAAGGCCTGTAATAGAAATGAAATATCTAGTATTATAGGAGTTTATATTATCTTGAAATGTCATGATAGATATATTTCATGACCTTTAAGATGTACAATTATATTTCTAAAGCACAGTGTGTTGCTGTTGTTGCACCCAGCCTACCTACTATAGCCTATATACAACACTGCTTTTAAAATACATTTAATTAGGACAAATCCTCATTGGCACATCAAATGGGCAGCAGTGTCCAGTTGAGGCCGTGCTGCTCAGGAACTGGCCTGTTGGTGCAGCCATACAGATTACAGAGGCAAAGAGGATAACCCCAAGAAAGTTTGATCTGATTAACGTTGGCTTGGCTTGCAAAACCTTGTTTGTATTAAGTGCATATTTCTGGATCGCAAACGCTTTGGATAATGTGGCCTGTGAGACAGCGCCGCAGTCTCACAGACGTTTCTCAGAATAAAAAATAAAAAAACACAGCCGGGGCTCATACAGAGGCAGAGAGAGAGCTGGAAGTGGGTCAAGTATATATAATGCAGTTATGAAGCTCGATGATGGCGAACATGCAACGCTGTTTGGCACATTACCGGGTTTGAATAATTGAGATAAAACAGGATGGCAACACGGGAATAAAAGCCTTAAATACTGAAGATTAAAAAATAAATCTGAGGATGACTCGCCATGTATAAAGCCTATGAATACACACTTTAACATGGAGGTTTTAAGTTCCTCAATTAGTGAAATGGAGTTCCACCTACAGTGATTGGAGCCGTTCCAGTGCTGGTTCCTGATGGACGTGCTGTACGGATGGGGCGCTCCGGGCACCAGTCCTTTCTCCGGGATCAAGCATCCTCTGCTCTGGTTGTAGTAATCCATCATTAAAAACGGGTTCGGGCTGGGAGTCAGTCCCACAACGTCCACGCTCTCATACATCATACGGAGCAGGACGATAGCAGGGGGTATTATCAAAAAGCGAACTATTGTGGCAGGAAAACGCGAGCCTTGTGGTTTTCAGCTCGCCACCAACAGAGGTAGAAACTAAGGGGGCCAAACGAGGGGGAAACTGCATTAAAATCGAAGGAAAAGTGGTAAATCCAAACACAGTGGGAGCGTTTTAACATTTGGCATCTTTTTTGCTCCTGTATTGATCGAAACCCCAAACCGAGGCAGTGAATCAGTGTCTGGAAAAGCCTAATCGGCTGCGCTCAATTTGAAAACATAATTTAAAAGAACAATCTGCATGGTGTCCAATGTGAGAAACACGGCTGGGTTTACGCACAGAAATAATAAAAATAACTTCAGCAGAATATATATATATGGGTCCTTTCGGCCTTGCTCAAACACAGAGCAACATTTGAGGCTGTATCCACACCGTAAAGACAAAATAAAAATCCCAAAAAAGAGGATAAAAATCTCCCAAGTGCGCGAGGCAGGAAAATTATCAATGGGATGAAAAGCGCAAATATGGAAAGGAGGAAATCCCGTGTAGTTGCAGTTTGTCCTTTAGGGTTTACGGTCGGTTGTCCCGGGTGGACTCCTATCAGCCCCGTCAATGAACCGGTCTCCCTCCGTGCGCTAGGCTACAACAACCGGCTTCCTGTCCTTCAGACCCCGCTCTCTGATATCCAGGGTCCCAGGAAAACACGCAGCAGCAGCACCTTGTTTGTATTTTGGGGAGAGGACGCCTAAATCATTCCCACCGCGAGCCGTGCGGCTATCATGTTCTGCAAAAATGTGACAAGGCACAGCAGCTGAGGGCTTTGGCTCCACCTCCACTCGGCTCTCCCCCCCACCCCCCCCTCAGTCTCCTTTCATGCGTTGCTCCTCCTACGTTTAAACCCCTTCAGGGACGTCACCATGGATCTCCCTCTCTCTCTCTTTCACTCTCTCTCTCTAACATCTATGGGACTGCAGGGAGGGGGCCGTCCTCCCTCAAATGTAGGTGAATAAAAACGTATCCCAGAACATGATTATATAAACTCAGTAATGAGTCTTTCATATCTTATTGCTCACCAGACTGGATCTCTCTCGCTATGTTTTCCTGTAAGTTCCTTTCTGACTCTTTATTCGGGGCTCCTCCTTCCAACTAACTTGACCCTTTTCCCCCATGCTCTCATCAGTCCCTACCCTCCGATTTTTTTCTCCCCCAGCCCTGTCTCCCTAATTTGCCTAATGCTATGCGCCTGAACTTTTCCTGAACCCAGGGGAAGTAGGCAGACTCAACTCCCGGTGACCCACTGGCTGACTCGGATTCGCCTTTCTGGCTCGCTCCCATCCCACATTATTCAAGGTTTCCCACCTAGTACACTCAGAGTAACACCATTACACTTTTCCTCGAGTGCTGCCCCAGAGAGGCGCCCCCAGTTCACCCACATGGAGCAACAAAGTGGCACCCTGTCATGGTAACTGACACATAACTTTTCCACAGTGCAGGGGAATTACATCCAGGAAGTTGTTTTGCATCAGACTTGCACCACTCCCAATGCAATGTTACTCCACCTTTACTCGGCAACATTCCATGCAACATTGTTGTATTTAAACATGCACATGTCATCCACCAGGCTTGAGTCCATGCCAGAGCTATATCGTAGATCTCTATAGGCATGAATCTAGTCATTCAATCAAATGTAAATGGTGAATATAGTGGCAATTACAGAATCACTAACTTTTTCCATGTGTCATGTTGTTGCGGCTTTTAAAAACAATGACCTGTGATGGTCATGTGATCTGGAGTAGGGTTGTCAGCTCAAGTTCCTGTGCATATTCAGTGGGCGAGATTAAGACGCGGGCACCCACTACTCGTACTAATGTTATTTTTGTTAGGGAGAACATGGAGGATTACGTGACTGTTTTCACCTTCACACCATCAAAAATGAAAAACTGTATTATTTAATAAAAATAAATAAAAGGAAGATCATATCCGGAATATGTCTGGCATTTTTATAATTGATTGGGAGCAAGACCCAGACAAGGTCTAAAATATGTAAAGGCAGTTTCTGTGGCTGCAGATTTAGAAAACAAAACCACTTCTTACATGCAATATTAAGCGTTTTCTACTCTTTTGGTATGTTACTATTCCAAATTGGCCTGTGAATGCATCTTTAGACAGAATACATTAGCTTCATTAACATCCCTTTTAAATGTATCATCATTAACGTGTAAATGGCCCAAAACCAGTGTGACTCGTGTTGCAATCTACACCCCTGCCTGAACAATGACTCTCCTCCTCCCCGCCCGCCCACACCTGAGCCACAGGCCACAGCTGGGTCGGACCAACATGGTTTCTGAGAGGGATTATCTGCATGGATCCTGGCAGGGGGGCTCGGCCTGCTCCGCCCCCGCTGACTGTGACACTTATTTAATGCAGGCCCCGGTGTGTTTACCTTGCCTGATAAGAGCCCAATGCACAGGCCTGGCCGCGGCGACCCTGATAGCACAGCCACACATTCCTTGACAGGATTAGCCCTATGAGTAATGGCTGTCAGAAAATGCTAATTTTCCAGTCTCTGTTTTCTTCTCCGAGGGGAGAGCATTCATCCTGGGGTAATACTCTGTGATAGCAGAGAACAAGCTAAGAGATAACGGATTGTTGATCATTGCTTATTATGAAGGGGGAGGCATACAAGATTAGGCCTGAAAAAAAGTCATTTTCTCACAGCTTGATTACATATTTTTAAACAACGAAGCAACTTTGTCATCCTCAAAAAGAGCTGAATAAATCCAGATGCTTTGTATAAAACAAATGTA
Source organism: Pseudochaenichthys georgianus (assembly GCF_902827115.2). NCBI lineage: Eukaryota > Metazoa > Chordata > Actinopteri > Perciformes > Channichthyidae > Pseudochaenichthys > Pseudochaenichthys georgianus. The sequence goes on along the minus strand of NC_047521.1, from coordinate 22,973,905 downwards.
GTGTTAAAGTGCTTTTTGGGTATAGGGAATTGCCTTACATCACATCAATAGAAAAGACAAGTGCTGGTTTAGTGCCAGGCGGTGCCAGTCTGTAAGAGTGCAAATAAACACAGAAAACCATACACGTAATATGAGCATACACACTTGATTATTGTATCATTAATGTAGGGAAGTGACGGTGACCTGTGGTCTGTAATGCATCTTCCTGACTGTGAAAAGTAAAAGAGTGACACAAGGTTTGTCCAACATTGGCTGATCTTGGCCCAGCATCAATAAGTGCCACACAAAAACACAAAAAAGTACTTTAGCTGCACGCAAAACCAGAGAGAATGAGATAGCGTATGGTTTCTCTAACTTGACACCGATAGGCGAGACTTTGTTGCATGTAGCTCAGCCTTCAAAGTGTTTTTGCACAAAGTCCAGGCCCTCGGATGGAGGGGCCTGATGAAAGCCTCGTTCAGGCACGGATGCTTTTGCGGAGATAAACGGTTATGTAAGTGCGTATAATAGAGGGAAACCACCAGAGGTAAAAACAGAGTCCTTGATTCGGAAGAGCCCAACGGAGAGTAGTGGGGGGGGAGAGAGTGGGGAGAAGGATTTTTTAGGAGGCAATTCAAAGTGTTTTATGGGCAAGGGCGGAGAGGAGATTGCCGGCTGGACCTTGAGGGTGTCAAACTATTTTTACTGCCCCCACTCTCCTTCATTCTACGCACAATCTGGGTGTTAGGAAGCAGTAAAAGTGCTCTCCTTGCCCTTCCTCCCCCCAAGGAGATGTCCAGGTCTCTGTCACACTGTGGGGCAAAACATGCTGTCAGCAGTATTATGCTATGACTGTGATGATGCACCATAATCCACCCCCCACTCATACCTGCTGGCATGGTTCCAGACTGCCTCCTGCCACCGGGTCCACATGTCCCCTGGTGCATGTCGGTGTGGTTATTTGCGAGTGTGTGTGTGACGAGGTTGTCTTTAAGTCTACCTGAAACTACCACTCCATTCCCGTTGCTGCTATTACGGTTTCTGTGTGTGTGTGTGTGTGTGTGTGTGTGTGTGTGTGTGTGTGTGTGTGTGTGTGTGTGTGGTGTGTGTGTGTGTGTGTGTGTTTACACAGCTGGTTTTGTGCAGCCCGGACAGGCAGCACCAGCCAAACCCAACAGCTGTGCTTCCCGACTGCAAGCCAATGTGTAATGAGGGCCCGACCCTTCGATGTGAGAACAAGCTGCAGTTATCGATGAACACCGCAATGCTTCCAACTGTCTTCTGTCAATCTACCACACACACACACACAACACACACACACACACACACAACACACACACACACACACACACCACACACACACACAGCTCATGCCAACTTTGGCCATGCTCCCACGGCCTCTAAGACCTAATGAGTGAGATCGGGTGGAAGGCCCCAGTCTGTGTAGGTGTTGGTGCTGGTGTGTGTGTGTGTGTGTGTGTGTGTGTGTGTGTGTGTGTGTGTGTGTGTGTGTGTGTGTGTGTGTGTTGTGTGTGTGTGTGTGTGGGTGTGTGTGTGTGTTGTTGTGTGTGTGTGTGTGTGTGTGTGTGTGTGTGGTGTGTGTGTGTGTGTGTGTGTGTGTGTGTGTGTGTGTGTTGTGTGTGTGTGTGTTTTTCTGTGTATATACAGCTGGCAGTGTGCGTCATGACTCTTCATAGCTCAAACAGTCCTGCTGCCCATCTTATTGCTGCACACACATAGTAAATACAATCAAGATGACTGACTGAAAATATCAGTCATTGCAAATGTTATAAGATTAATGAAATGACAAGGAAAACAGTGTGTGGGCCAACAGATGATTGGTTAATGAATAGTGCAGATGGGATAACAAGAAATAGGAAGGAGAGGATGAAAATAGAGAAAGACTGGAGGAGGAGAGAGCGAGTGATGGGAGGAGGGAGGAGACAAGAGGGACAGGATGGAGAAACAGAGGAGAGGAGTGCCAGACAAGTGGTGGCGTCTGGTGTTCTCCCATGGGAAAACGTGTAGCTAAATGTGGCCCTGTAGCGTCTGTCCTGTTTGTGTGTGTGACTCTCATCTGGTTGCATCCCAGCTAGAAAAGAGCCATAATGGAAACAGTGTGACGAGAGATCTGGTTCGCTTTCTTTCTGTTTGTCTTGAGAGAAGAGGAATAGCAATTTATTTCAGGAAAGATTGTATCACATTTGGAAAGTAAATTTAAGTTAAACAACAAAAGACTTCTGATTGTTAAAATAACATATATTTCTCAGGAACATATATTAAACTGAGCAAGTTTGTTCGCTAATGTTGTCAATATTTATTTATTTTTAAATGGTGATAATAAACAGTGGCCTAATCTCCTAAATGTTGAATGTACAGTAGTTGTTTAAGTGTATTGGTGTATTTAATAAGCACAGCCTTTAAATAAATATGTGGAAAAGGCAATGTTTTAAAGACCTCACATGGTCACACACATGGCTACATTCACACAAACACACACACACGTATTCACAACCAGTGACAGCCACCTGCCCGCTGCCTCAGGCAGAGGCTGTTCAGATCTGTTCTGGTCTAAACAAACGTCACTGCATGACACCACACACACTCTCCTCTTAACCTCCCCTCCACCCTTTTTAGTTCATGCTCTCTTTATTTTTTCTTTCTTTCTCTAAGATCGTTTTTAAGATTGTTTGCCAGATTACATCACCGACTTAAAAAACAATTAGCTGAAGCTGATTCTAAATATACCAGATAGAAGAACAATTCTCCATATTCCGGTTATTCTTCAGCTTTATATGCACATAGCCTTTTTGTCATGCTATTTCTGCTTCTTCTTCACATGCAGACCATTTATAGACACACATGCACACGTACACAAACACATCAGACTTAAATGGTTCTGTTGTCTTACCCAATCTACTTTCCCATCAGTTGTTAAACCCACATAGGAAAACCCTTTATGTTATTACATCAACACTGGGGTTTCACAGAAACACCTATACACACACACCACACACACACACACACACACACCACACACAACACACACACACACACACACACACACACACACACACACACACACACCACACACATAAGGTGATAACCAGGTCTAAGGTGCAAGAGAGACTTCAACCCTGTTACAACTTCAATTACCATAAAACTGCACTCTCTCCCTCTCCTCGTCCTGTCTCTTTAAATGCTCCCTTCCTCTCGTGCTTTATGTCATCCTTTTTTCTCTTAGCTGTGATCAACAGAAATCTATCATTTTATTTGTCTTCCTACTTCTCTCTCCACTCAATCCTTCACTCCTCTTCTCGCCCTCTTTCATCCTCTCATTCGCCTATCATATCATTGACCATCTGAAATCAATCCATGTTCTCTCGTCCTTCCTCTTTACATCTCTCTTCTATCTTTCGTTTTTCATGCTCGCAGCTTCTCTTTTCAAAAGCACTTAGGTGTCAAAGGCATTTCCCTCGCAATCCCTCACCTGTTCAAACACACACGTGTGCGCTGACACAGAGTGACGCCAGTGCGGGGTAAAATCTATGCTGATGTGATCAGTGCAGGTCGTGCTATTGACAGACAACAATATTCCCACGATAGGAAAGACTCACCTTCAACACTGTCACTGTGCACTGTGTGTGTGTGTGTGTGTGTGTGTGTGTGTGTGTGTGTGTGTGTGGTGTGTGTGTGTGTGTGTGTGTGTGTGTGTGTGTGTGTGTGTGTGTGTGTGTGTGTGTGTGTGTGTGTGTGGTGTGTGTGTGGTGTTTGTGTGTGTGTGTGTGTGTGTGTGTGTGTGTGTGTGTGTGTGCAAGAGTGTGTGGACAGCATGAGACAAAAGTGTTAAGAAAAACGTGTTTGTTAAAAAAAATGTATGTAAAATAGATATGAATGATTATATGGTATCACATACAGTTTATCTGCTGTATAACGTGTGTGTGTGTGTGTGTGTGGTGTGTGTGTGTGTGGTGTGTGTGTGTGTGGTGTGTGTGTGTGTGTGTGTGTGTGTGTGTGGGTGTGTGTGTGTGTGTGTGTGTGTGTGTGTGTGTGTGTGTGTGTGTGTGTGTGTGTGTGTGGGGGGGGGGGGTGTGTGTGTGGGTGTGTGTGTGGGTGTGGGTGGGTGGTGGGTGTGTGTGTGGTAAGTGACTAAGTGGGGTGTACTTTTAGTTGACATAATAATTAAAGTATATAATTAAGGCGTATAACCTCTGTGGATTTCATCTTTTCTTTCCCTTTCTATTATTATATTTCCTATCTCATTTCCTTTCATCATCCCTCACTTCATCCCTTCTTTTCTCTCATTTCATTTCACTTTTGTCTCATTCTTTTGTTTACAAGCCCATCCATTACTCACCTCTCCCCTTCTCCACTTATTTCACAACCTGTGCGCTACTCCTCTCTCCTGTCCTTTTTTTCCTACACTTTCTTTTATCATAATCTCCCATTAATGCCTTTTTTCATTTTTATCTACATTTTATTTCTTTTCTCTCGCTCTTTTATTCCATTTCTTACCCTTCCCTGTTCAATTATTCTGTACTTCACTTGCCTTTCTTTTCGCTTTACATTTTTTTCCCTCATCCTTACATTTTCTCCCCCCGACTCCTTTCCTCTCCTTTCCTCACCTTCCCTCCTCTCCTCTCTTGCCCATTCTTTATGACTTGAAGGCTCATTTGTTAAGAAGAGGTAGAGCACTCTCACTCTCCCCCTAGCCTCATCCTGTCCTTTTTTGTGGGCTTTGGAAATATAATTTTCAATTTTTAATTTGATTCATTTAGATTTGATCATTAATCAGTGCTGAGAGAGAGTTAATTTGGTGGAGAATAGATGAGGTAGTTAGAGAGGGCTCTTTCTAAAGTGAGCTCAGCTCAGCACTGAGTCTTTTACTGTAGGTGTAAGGAGAAGAGAAGTGAAAAATTGAGTGTGTGTTGTGGTGTGTGTGTGTGTGTGTGTGTGGTGTGTGTGTGTGTGGTGTGTGTGTGTGTGTGTGTGTGTGTGTGGGTGTGTGTGTGTGTGTTGTGTGTGTGTGGTGTGTGTGTGTGTGTGGTGTGTGTGTGTGTGTGGTGTGTGTGTGTGTGTGTGTGTGTGTGTGTGGAGAGAGAGAAGTGAAAGAGTGTGTTTGAATGTGTGAGTGCGTACGACCCCCTGGTGTTAAGAGTTTCTTGACCGTTTGCTGACACTGTCCCCCCCACTGTACCTGGACTGTCAGCCCTTCTGTCTACCTATTTTGGTCTCAAGCACGAATACACACACTCTCACACACACACACACACACACACACACACACACACACACACACACACACACACACACACACACACACACACACACACACAGATGCATGTCGTGTTCAGTTCACTGGGTTGACTGCGGTCTTGGTCAGTAAGAGCTTTCTAAATGACTACATTACCATAAAATAAATGAGTACACTGTAAGATGGTTTGAATAAAAGCGTGTATCTGTTAAAACACAAATAAAACAGGGAATCACGTGCTCTCACAAATGCCAACAAAATGCACAAACATGCTCACTGACATTTTTTGTCTTTGCTGCCAATAGGATGTCTTTCTGTTAAATCTCTAAGGTGTGTTGTCTTCGTCATTGTCAGCACATTTTTCAGAGGATTTAAATCTCTCTGTGTTAGCAAATCTCTCTCTTGCTCGCTCTCTCTTTTTGCCCCCTCCTCTTCCTCCTTTCTCTGTCAGTCTATACATTTAGTGCTTACTGTTTTTAATGGGTATGCTTTGGGAGACCTATGGGAAAGCATTAAACAGAAAGTGTTATCTATATTTGTTGGTCTAATTCCCAGACCTTTATCTGTTGATGATTTTTTTTCTGAATGGTATATACAAAAAATCATGTTAGCTTGTAACATTTGATAGCCCTTTTTTCGTCCCTCCTCTCCTCTCCTCCTCCAGGGTACATGACACCTCTGTCTTCCTTATCCATCTTTAAGTGGTAACCACGGTAACATCCAATCCCTTGAGAGATAGGCCTAATTAAATTAGGACTCCTTTGTGTCAATTAATTAACAGAGAGAGAGAGAGAGAGAGAGAGAGAGAGAGAGAGAGAGAGAGAGAGAGACTCAAATGGTGTCTCTATAAATTAGTTAGTTGTAGAACAAAAGAGGCAAGCGAGTTTAACAAGCTTGACGATAACATAAAAGTGCCTGCATGCGTAACACACACATGTATGCACTGCAGAAACATAACAGCTATCACCACTTCACTCCCAGACATATTATGTAATCTCATTTCCTCTCTTTTATTATCTTTATTTATATTCCTTGTATTCTTGTTAACCAATCAAAAGAGTTCAAAAGTCATGCACAGTGTTTTGATACACGTTTTCTGTCCCTTCTTGCAGGCGTTCGTCTGGACAGGGTTCGTGGCGGGAGACAGAAGTATAAACGCCGGATAGATGCAGACAACAGTCCATACCTGAACCCACAGCTGGCTCTGCCTCCCAAGAAGCAATGTAAGAGCACACACACTCACTCAGACTGGTAGCAGTATATATGACAGCCTTTTTCTCTCCTAGGGTTGAGCAGTGATTCTCAAGGACAGACATTTGCATACTGTCCTTGGTGCATAGTAACTCATCCTCTGCAAATTGACATTTGTGCTACAGTGACAATAGCATCTGATAAAGTGTGTAGTGGGAACAATGGAGGACATACCATTGACAGTGCTTAAGGAAAATCATCCCTAGAAATCAACAGAAAAGCTTTAAATTATAGCACATTGTAGCAGGAGTTGATCCGAAAGAAGCAGAAGTACAAGCCTTTCCATCATTCTGTATACTAATTGAGACAGTTGGACATTAAAACAGAATCAAGCACAGAAACATGCACAGAAACACACACACACACACACACACACACACACAACCACACACACACACCACACACACACACACACACATAAATAGACTCAGGGTAGTGAGAAGCCCATCTGTTTGGGACCAAGTTTATCTCCCTGTCTCTGCTGCTAGCAGTTTGCGGTCATAATATTTTATACGTGTAATATTTCACCATAAAGGTAGTCATTTAGGTCCGGCTGGATTGGCTGCGTTTTTTAAAGAATCAAACCACTGCCAAAACATGATGATTGGAAAAATTAACAAGGGAGAGAGTGAGTGAGAGTAACAGGGGAACAGGTGGAGACAGAGGGAGAGACTGAGCCTAAATGAGAAGGCTTCTCAGAGAGAGAGGGAGGAAGGGAGAGAGACGAAGGGAGGGAACAGCCAGAACCCTAATCCGGATTAAATCCAACCTGGCAACCACATCAAACTAGAGTTAGCTCTTTAGCTAAGCGTCTGCTCACACACATGACACACACACGCACACACATATATACACATACATACACACACGCATACACACGGGCAGTGCAGATTGAGCAGTGTTTAGCAGCTTGGTCCCCAAAGCCCATTTTGCTTAAAGCTGGAGCATATTCTGCTTTAGGCCAATATGCTGAATGGCTCCAACACAGCTTAACGGGACTTCTGCACTACTAATCATTGAAATGATTGGATAATATGTGTGTGTGTACACTATGCGTGTGTTTGCATATTAAGTACAGAGCATTTGTGTGCTCCAGCTAACTAGATGACTTAATTAAACTAGTCTCGAGTCCTGTTATTATATTAACAAGTTTTTTCATGTAAGAATTTTTTTTAAAAAATGAGTTATTTACTAGATTCACCAGTGGGTACTCTAAATATTTATTTAGGATTTCATTTATTTATGTATGGACACAAATCTCTCAGTGAGCTGAACACAAAAACTATAGCGTTGATATAGACTTCCTGGGTCTCTCTTGTTCTTTTTCTCTCACACAATAGTCAATACACACAAAAAAAATTCTGTCTCACTCAGATACACGCACACAGCCCATCTATCTGTAGCCCAATCCCCAGCCTCAGCGTCCCCATTGATTGTGTGAGAACAGAACAATAGCCCAGGGTTTGGAAATGGGCTTCCATTGATTCTAATTAGGGAAACATTAAATAAGATTTACCCACAGATACTGCACTGTGACTGGGATTGGTTTGGCTCAAACGACCCTGTAGCTGGAGCTAGAGGGAAGAGGATGGAAAGAATATATCTATGAACAAATGTGTGTGTGTTTTGTGTGTGGATGTAACAGAATTGGGGGCGGAGAGTGTTAGATCAATACACAACTCATCCCCCCAACTCTGTTTCACTCTCTTGCTGTTTATCTCTATCTAGCTGTCGCTCTCCCCACTCTTCTTGTCTGTCTTTTACAATCTGTCCATTGCTCTTTTTCTACCTGTCTGTCTTCTCCCAATTTTCTTTGCTTATCTGCCTTACTCTTTTCCTCTTTCCCTCTATCCCTCTCTTGCTTTTCTATCCTCTGTTATTATTCCCATGCTTGATTAGTGGATTAATTTGGAAGCAGGGTATCAGTCTGTTACTAATGGGCCATAGAGATCTCATCACCACATGTCACCATTACCAGCTGAGCTGTTTGGCTTTCAGTATTATCTTTCCCTTCTGTATGTATCAGCGAAGCTTCTTAAAGCAGCAATAAAGAAGACAACATTTTAGGCAACCTGAATCACCAGCTGTAATCACCTTAATGGCACCTTGAAGCATCTTCTAAACTGGCTTCAATACATTTCTTATCTTGTGTAATCTTTAGTCGAAATTACTGGAATCAAATCAATTATTTGTTGGTTGATTGTTGCAGAATTCCACAGAACATTACAAAGCATTGTAATCCTCCTAACTGATCTTGTTTCCATTACACACTTTGATATAAAATGGGAAAATACCCTCAGCTGGCTGTCAGTCTGTTTGTTTGCTGTATATATTATCATTATACTGTACAAAATAGGTATTTGAGATTTAAAAAAACATTTTCCATTTGTTTATATTCTTATTTGTATACAATAATCACACACACACTCTTGTGTACACACACTTATATATGTTATGTACAAAATGCTGTATGTGTGATATATTTAAACTGGATCTGTGTACCGTATACTATGCAGTATATGAAATGTATTGTGTGTTGACTTACAGGCTACATGTCTTCCTATTTTATTCTAGTCTAACTGTCATGTCAGCTACTTTTTTTGCTGCATATTTCAATACCTTCGGACTTGTTTATGCCATACCTATGTATTATCGAGAGATCCATGTTAAAGGGACTTTGTATATGACCTTTCACTTGTGTGCACCAGATTGGTGTGGACCAGCTTGCGCCCTAATACGGCAAAAATTCACCATCTCTCTGTCTCTGTGTCTTTCTCCTTGTCTGGTGGTCATGTCAGTTGCCTTTGGCTGCCTTGCAGATAACAAAATCGTCTCTCACCTGCTGGTGGCCGAGCCAGAGAAGATTTACGCCATGCCTGACCCGACAGTACCAGACAGCGACATCAAGGCCCTGACTACGCTGTGTGACCTGGCGGACAGAGAGCTGGTGGTCAACATCGGCTGGGCCAAACACATCCCAGGTAGGAAGACAAATCTGCTGAGCCCTGACTTTCACTGTAGACCTAACCTGACTCCATGTTGTGACCGGATCAGACACTCATACGTCCATACATACCTTTTTTTCAATTCCAGAGTATAAGAGATTTCGCACATATACAGGATAGACACACATGCTGTGTTTATTGGCAGAGCACACTGTTGGTATCAGCTGCTCCAGATGCAGTTCAGACACGCATCCTACATACACCTGGTGCTAAGGCGTGACTTTTAACCTTAATCCTCGCACTCAGATGGTCTGAACTGTTGACCCCTCCACCTGACCAACCAAATGCCCTCACTGGTATCACACATTCACACACACCCCAAACACACACACATTCTGACCTCTTGAACCAAACGGTCCAATCCCCTTACATGTGTACATGTGTGTATGGGGATGTTGGTGTGTTGTGAGTCACTGTAACATATATATGACAAAGTCCTTTGAAACTATGACCATAACTGTGTAGAGTTTTTTAACGTCAAGCGATGTAACTCAAACAGAAAGGAATAGTTCAGAAATTAAATCAAACAATACAGTACATTTGAAATGTCACAATCTGTACATGTGACATATAAACAGTAAGATCTGTTGTCCATTTAAGCCTATAGCACATGTCACCCTACAGGTCAGGCTATTCTGTTTAAACTAATTCCTCTTAATCTGTTCAAAATTGTATCAGGAGTACAAGATGAGAAAATGAAATAATGGCAGGAAACACAAATGAGCTAAACATTTCCTGGAAGAATAAGAAAACAAAAGACTAATGACGAATACATCTGGCAGTGAAAGCCAAAATAAGACAGGGAGCGAGACGTATGAGATGAACACTATAATCTG